>NC_089765.1:4250875-4258375 GCF_040412425.1 Macrobrachium rosenbergii
TGGTTTTTGAAAAATTTAGCCAATAAACTTAAAATGCTACGTTTGCTGTTTTATATTTTATTCCTATTAAATCTCCGGCGTTCCAGATTTCATAACCTTCAAGCATCAGCATATATATATACATATATATATATATATATATATATATATATATATATATATATATATATATATATATATACTCGTTTATATACATATAAATAAATATATACTGTATATATGCATACACAAATCACGACCCTTACGTACTCGTCCATTACAGTAAACAAAGGTTTTTTCACATTGTCTAATCCTAAATGCTTTGAGATTTTCGACTATCTTATCTTCAATTTTAACAACATAAATTAAGGATTCACATTTGTAAAATCATTTCAGTACTGAAACGTATTCATATAAAAATGATTCTCACAAAAAAACTTGACATTTTGTTTTAGTTAAGTTTGCACCTACATATACAATAATCAGTTACATACGTACATGCATATGTACGAGTATGCATTTACACTATAGATACGTACATAAACACACACGCACACATACATACATACACTACACACATTATACATTATACGCATATATACATATATATATATATATATATATATATATATATATATATATATATACTCAATATATATATATAAAAATATATATATATATATATATATATATATATATACTCATATATATATATATATATATATATATATATACTCGTATATATATATATATATATATATATATCTATATATTTAAAGTATATATATATATCAACTCATGCATAAAGACTCCAAATTCAACATGGACTAACCAAAGCGGAGAGGCAATTAAAAACTTTCTGGAAAGGTAAGATAGGCAAAATAATAGGTTTGAATTTGCTACAGCATAGGAGAGGCGTTGCTACGATTTAAAAAATGTAAGATCTATTGTACAGGCATGCTGTGTAGTCTGAGTCAACTCCAAAACCTTTTAAAAATTGTAAACTTTTTTTTTGTGTACTTCATCAAAACCACATTAGACATTTCAATGATACTTTCGTTGAATCCCTTTTATAATATAATCAACAACTTGTAAAAACCACAGTTTTATTGTTCACTTACTGTGGCCTAAGAAATTCAATTTGTTTTGAATGCTGCCCCTGATCTAAAAAGTTATTACTTTTATTAAAAGTGTTATGCAAATAAAAAAAATATTCTAAATAAAGTTGATCTCATATTGCTCTTTACACAGATATACTGGATGAGAAAAGCAGTCTGTAAAAGAAACTCACTTCTGAGACATGGAGTGTCACAGGTTTTTTTTTTTTTTTCCATCATCAGCATACAAACGTACGATGCTGATGACGATGAGAATAAAAGGGGAGGTGTAAAAGAATCAAATTATTCATAAGGTCAATATTTCATCTGCTTCTTTTTATTTAATCTGGGAGGAGGGAGTGCGTTTGCTGTCAGGATACCGTTACAAATGCTTGGAAGGACTGGTTTTTAACAATAAAAGTAAAAACATCATATTCTCCCCCGAATGAATCTTTTTATGTCCATTTTCTAATATCATTATAAAAATTGAGTGCATTGTGATCCAAGGCGATAGGGAACAAGTTTTCTTGACGACCGTGCAACTGTTAGGAAACAGCCGTTACTTCATTATTTCAAAAGTTTTATAAGCAAATTTTACCCCCTTGATCGCCATTATTTCAACAGTAAAAGATGCTATATTTTTTCAAATGAACTGTCTTCATTTACATATTCCCCTGGTGTTATTAAAAATGTGAATGGTTATGCAAGTCGACTGGCATTTGCAATCCCTACGTAAGCGAGTGTTAGTGCAAAAACAGTGCTAACGTTGTTATGCAAGGAATTTTGTGAAAAAATTACCATATGTTAACTGAAGTTACATATTATGACGTCACAGAAATCTCAACATGCAAGACTTCAAACATCACAGAAAATCTCAACATGCAAGACTTCAAAAATACGTTAAAAATCACAGCATTGCATTTCCCTAATCAGACATGCATAAGCTTACAACTAAAGCTAATAATAACTTAATATCTTAAATTTTTATAATTATTATTATTATTATTATTATTATTATTATTATTCCTCGAGAGATCGTTACAGCTGCGCGTAACTCCTCATTCGAGAGAAACCATGAAGCGCATCTTGACTTATCAAACATGAGTTACACTGATCAATATAGCTCCAATGTGCTCAATTTCTCCACAAAATAAATCTAACTTAATCATAATCAAACTAAATTATCCGCACCTTACCGAAGGTTACATAAATCTTTGATGAGTTTAATCATTCCGATGCTTTCAATAAAACAATAATATATGTATTCAATTCTTGTAGTCTTTCAACTCCAAACAGTATCTCCAATAGTACTTTCACCACTTAACTTGATGCACTTAAAGAATGGATTACTTCAAAAGAAGTCAAAATTCAACAAAAGACTCAAAATGAAAATACAAAATCTAAAGAAGTGAGCATTAATGCATATTAATAACTCAAAGTTCTAGGACATTCACATTTCTTTACTCGAAGTTACAGAGATGAGATCAGTTATGATCATAATGTAAAAAATAATAAAAAATAATTAATCTCTAATCTAACAACTTATGAATGTTAAATACAAGCACTTTATATCATCATTTATTAGATACAAGCACTTTACATCATCATTTAATATTTTAGAGCAATCAGCAATATTAGAATGAAACCAGTACTTACAAGACAATTAAACCAGTACTGAACACTCAATATCCCATTCTTGTAACTACAGACAGTTCTGCAATAACAGATCATGTGGTAGAAAGTCAATCTCACTTGGTAAACAACTGTATAGTTAAACATGCAACTATTCCAGAACATTCTGTTCCGTCTAGAAACTTTGTAACTGTTTGCAATCAGCAACCGAGTGGACAACGACTTTCTCCCAATACACAAACAACAATTATTTAGAAAAGGGCATTTTCCACACTGACAAGGAACTTGAAACGGTCAACAGAACTCGAAATTATAATACCAAATAGTTGCAACTGCATTAACTCTGCTTTGATGATCTCAGTCCACTTCCACATTCATGACACTTTCACGTCAAGTGTGGGCTGAGGATCTAATATTCATAATCATGATTTCCCCTTCCATAATTAACAGCGGGATTAAGCGCTTCATACACCTACACAGAATGCTCGTCTGCGGCACGGCTAAAACCTCTGGAAACGAACTGCACCACTCACCCCTCTCTTGCTTGCGCTCTTAATCTCCCTGGATGTTGAAACCCTTCCTTGCCAACAACACTCACTTAGGCTAATCAAACTACCACTTTCTCGGTCGCCCATGCCTCTTCCCTCGCAATATTTCTGAATTGTACTCTCTTTTTCACCAACCTATCCTCCATTATTTCCACAGGACAGAGGCAACTCGAAACAATGGTCCATTTTGTCACCTGCATTAACCTTCTGACCACTTCATCTACGTTCCCACATTGCTAACCCTTTCATTTCTTCTTACATCACACTACACAAATAATTCAATCCTATATCCTCAACCTTTTCTAGTTTATTCATAGTCAACAACCACATTTCATATCCATAAGTGCATAAGAAAGAACAGGCTAACTAGGCATTTAAACCTTGACTTATATAGACACTAAAAGTTTACTGCAAATCCTTCGCATGCATCTCGCTAACTTCCTTGCTTCACCTTTATCTTCTACTACCCTCATGAGAATTATTTACTCCTAAATGCCCATGCAAATCGAATGTTTCTCTTTTCCCGTCACCCATATTACAATCATTGCTCCATCTTTCTCGATTCCATTTACCCTCAAAACCATACTCTTCCTCATATTTACTCTCAGCTTTCTCTTCTTGAAAATACTCCCAAATTCGTTCAATGGCTTATAGCACACACACACAATACATATATATATATATATATATATATATATATATATATATATATATATATATATGCTATATACATATGCACATACACACATTGCAAATTCATAATCACATACAATCCATCATGTAATTTACTATAAAGTCAGACACTGAGTGCAAAACAGCATAAATTTATGTATTTCATCGCATAATGGCTATGAGCTTTTTCACACCCCTTACGTAAATAAACCTCTACGCAACACAACTTGTTAAAAAGAGTTCACACAATAGCAGGTCACACAGGGTAAAAACAGTCAACTCCTGGTCTGTATTAGGACATCAAAGAGGATGCAGACTGAGGAGGATAAAGACTGATCTACATAAAAGATTTCCTGCATCAAGTAATTATGGAATAGTTCCGATTATTTCATCAAAATCACCACTGTCACCTTTGACAACCATTATACGGGTATTGCCGTTAACTACTGTAGCCAGTGTACCCATGATTCAAGAAAACAATCACTGAAATTCTTAACTAAAATTCTTATCTATTTGATGCTACACAATGCACAAACAGACAAAGAAAGCAGTCTATGATCATGAAGTGTATATATATATATATATATATATATATATATATATATATATAATATATATATATATAATATATATATATATATATAAACACAAACACAAACACACTATATATATATAATACATAAATATATATATATACTATATATATAAGTAAACAGTGGGGTGCTACAAGAGAAAGTTATATCACATTTGCAGTTTAGCCTTCTCATAGATTTCATGATGAAAAAAGTGGTCGGATATGGAAGAGGTTCATATTGGAGTAAGGATAAAAATATGACAGACTTAATTAGCAAAGCATCGCCAGATGTGTAAAGTTTGCTTAGCAGGATGCAGCAGAGATCTAAAAAGGCTGCGCTAAAAGCAATTTTAAGAAAAACCAAGGTAATGAGGACAGACTAAGCGCAAAGGGGCCGAAATAACATTAAATGGAGAAAGGATAAGTGAAGTTGAAACTCCTAAAATACTCACGAATAATGATAACTACAGTAGTAGAGGTTCTCTTAGGTTAGAATTTTGTGAAAGGATAAAAAAAAAGAAAATTAAACATTAGGCAATGTGAATTAGATCTGGAAATCAAATAGTCTGAAAGCATTTACGAAAGTTAAAATTTTACACACGTTTAGTACGATGTGCATTGCAATGAAGGACATGAATCATGACTATGAAACTTTATCTAAAAGATTATTTTGTTTTCAGAACAAGGCTTTAAGGCTTCAGGGGTCAGACGGTAGCATAGAGTTAGAAAGATATTGCAGAGGTTCCATATGTAGATGAGATAATGGTGAAAGGGAGTTGGACATGTCCTTCGCACTCCCCTGGGAGAATAAAATGTTATCGTGTCAGCTGGGTTCCAGTGGGCGCCAGAACTGAATTGTGCCTCGTGAGAGGCCAGTTTACTGGACAACTGCTCTCTTCATGTGAGAAACGTAGCATTCGTAAAGATTCATACGAGCATACAGAGCGCCACAGGACCGTTGGAAGACTCGGTGGCCGGAAATAAAGTCACAGGAAAAAAAATCACAGAAAAAAAAGGCACAATTTTCACTAGGAAAAAAAGTCACAGGAACAAAAGTCACGTTAATTTATGGTGGCCGGTAATAAAGTCACAGGGAAAAATTTACAACAATATTTCTTGGGGGTCATTATCTTTAAGATATTTACAGTTTTTTGTTTATCTTTTTAACGGTAATCCCCAACGGGCTTATACTAAACACGCCGCAAATGTGAATACATGGATACATACCGGGTTAAAACCCTTGGGGGTCATTATCTAGGAAAGATTAATGTAACTTTTTCCCTGTGACTTTTTTCTGTAACTTTTTTTACCTGGATTCGGAAGACCCAGACCTAATTGAATGAGAACTATGAGAAGGGAGACTAGAGATGAATGGAGATTTTTTTTAAATAATGCCTAGGAAAGACATGAGAGGCGGAATATCGCAGATGTGTGAGTAAATAACAAAATTACGTGAACTGCATAAAGGAAACTGCTGGTTACAATGGATATGTAGTTTGAGCAAATGCCGATGACAAAACGCAAAAATTTCACTCTGAAAAGCGTTTGGAAAACATCGAAAAGAGTTGAGGAGGCGTAACCGTGTAACTAGGGCCGTCCCAAGGCATCCAAACAACTACTGGCATCAGCATTTGGACGCAGCTGTTACAACCAAAATATTGAAACAGTCAGTCTGGGAAGACCGGACGTGTGTTGTGTCTTCGCCTTGTGGAATACTCAGCAGAAATATTTCTTCTTATTCACGACTGTAATTATTTCTTAAAAAGCAAAATTATAAATTACAGGCTGTAATCTTGTAGCACTTTGTGTATAAAAATTAGTTGAAGAAAACTTTGTATGTATGTATGTATGCATGTATGTATGTATGTATGTATATATATATATATATATATATATATATATATATATAGATATAATATATATAGATATAATATAAAAATTAGATGAAGAAAACTGTGTATGTGTATATATATATATATATATATATATATATATATATATATATATATATATATATATACATATACATATATACATATATATATGCATATACTGTATATTATATATGACCATTCAAGTATTAACACACATCAAAACCACCTTTCCCTTTCTATCGGTCCCTAATATGAAGAACACATCCAATAAATGCGCACAAATGCTTTACATTTATGTATATTCATACATACATCTCTGCATGAGTGCCAAAAAATCATTCATCATAACCCTTGATACCCTCTTAATTTTTATATATATACATGTATGTATATATATATATATATATATATATATATATATATACACATACATACACACACATATATATATTACACATATATATAATTATCTATCTATATATATATATATATATATATATATATATATATATATATATATTAAGAAAACTCAAAGAACTGTCATTTTTTTTTTTGTTTCTCATCTGCACGCGGACGACATTTGCAAATTAAAGAACGATTTAACCTCTTAATCAAAATTAAATGTAATAAAATCAAACCTGTCATATATCTCCTGGTATTAATGCAAATTAAGTTAATGATAACAAGTTAACGAAAGAAACTGACTTCGCTTCACCTTCTGGGAAATAGACTGCATTAGCCACGCAGCAATAACATTATGGGTTTCAAGGTGAAAAACGTACAGGTAACAATAAGTATAGTTACATGTTAAACACTAACCTTACATATGCAACTAAAACATAAATTACTTGATATACTAAACATATATTATATAAATGTAAGATATAAAGTATAACTGGCGTACATGGTACACTCATGGAATAAAACAGAAACCTTTTTTTTTTTTTTCTAAAATTACCAAGCATAATCTCATGTATGCATGTATGTAAAACCAATTTCAGTTAAATATACTGCTATAGGAAGATCGTTTCTTAACAACTTGACCTTGTGAGAAAGTTTAATATTTCATGCATTACCATTCGAAATTAAATATATCACTTGTTTATGCAACGCTAATAATACAA
>NC_089765.1:4263375-4380875 GCF_040412425.1 Macrobrachium rosenbergii
CCTTCACTATTTAGCTCGTGTTAAAGCAGCCTCTATGCTCCTCGAAGAAAAAGAGCGATTTCACTCTCCGAATTACCTAGCGGTGTGCTATCACTAAGAAATCTATTTTTCTCTTCAAATTTCTAGTTACATTCTGTAACGCAGTAAAATGTTACACATATTTTCCGAAGTACGATGGCAAACACTAAAAAAAAATTACAAACATCCGCAAAAAGTAGTTTGACACCCTGCAGTTATATGGCAAGTCATGACAGCAAAATTACACTACAAAAACTAAGACAAAAATAGACTGGAACAGACCAAATATCTACCTACGTAAGACGACAACATATTACACGAATATCACGCAAAACCGCACAACACAAAAAAAAAGATCAACATATTTTAGCTATTTCATCACATACAAAAAAAAAACTTACATTGTTTATAAAAACTGAATCAACCTGACCCCCAAACAAGCATCCTACAACATGATGATGTAACACTTTTTGTCGTTTTTTCTTATTTCAACATGTAGTCCCATTTTTGGGCCAGTTTTTGTTCATTCCAAGCTACATCCACTTAAGCCTCGTAATAACAAAGTCGATACCTTGACTAGATTACAAGAATAACATGACTGGCGTAATCAGGTTTTTTTTTCCTTCTGAAATCAGGCGGCTCACATGGTTAAAGAAAATATACCTCTCCCTCGGTGTTGTAACTTCCGAGACTATGTCGTTCATTTTCTTTATTACAAACATAAACTGGATTTAGTCTCCAGTAATAGGATCAGTTCTTTTAAAAATTAGTTTTCTAATCTTTACCCAAACCTTACTATGTGGATGAACATCACAGCCACTCAACAAAGACAGTGAAATACAGATGAGTCGTCAAATATATACACATATGATGCACAGAGAGAGAGAGAGAGAGAGAGAGAGAGAGAGAGAGAGAGAGAGAGAGAGAGGCAAACAAACAAATATGCTCTCAACATAATCTCAAAGATGTGTACTCTGTGAGAGAGAGAGAGAGAGAGAGAGAGAGAGAGAGAAAACTAATAGGCTCCCAACGATAATCTCAAAGATGTGGCACTCTGCTGAGAGAGAGAGAGAGAGAGAGAGAGAGAGAGAGAGAGAGAGAGAGCAAACTAAGATGTCACTAACAATAATCACGATGATGTGGCACCCTGTTGTGAGAGAGAGAGAGAGAGAGAGAGAGAGAGAGAGAGAGAGAGAGAGAGAGAGAGGAAACTAAAATATAACTAACAATAATCTCAACGACGTGGCACCCGTTGTGAGAGAGAGAGAGAGAGAGAGAGAGAGAGGAGAGAGAGAGAGAGAAGGGTATGATTTTCCAAGTTTCGAATTCATCAGAAAGGACGTCATGTCCTTAAATGAAAAACGTCAAGAAAGAGACAAGGATGGTGACTTTATTTACAAGTTGCGTTTCCCACAAAAAAAGGAAAGAAAAATATTTTTTTAAGAAAAACTGTATCGAAAAGAACCTGATATATGGGGAAACCTTCGTATAAATTTTATTTACATAGCATTATAGAAAAAATGGGTGGAGTATGTTTTTCTAATTTTTTTTGTTTAATTATGTACAGAACTTGAGTTCTAACCATAATCATGGCGGAAAAAATCATTTTCCCGAAATACAGTAAAGAAGCTGAATATTGGAGGCCGTTGAAGACTCCTAACATCATATGGCCACCTGTTCAGAAGCTCTCACCAATAAACAGGATTAGGGTATAAAAGAGTATGAAGGTAAGTATCAAGAAATTAACCAATAGCAGCATATAATAAAGTTATCCCACTAAGGAGCTGCAAAATTTCTGCAGAGAAGAATAAAATGGGGACAGGAGGGGGGAAAGGGAGGGGAGGAGGTTACAGGGGAAGGGGAGGGGAGGAGGGGAGGGAAGGAGGAAGGAGGCAAAATGCTGCAGCAATTTACAGGAAAAGAAGAGCAAATGACCGTATGGTTGAGTTTAGAAGAAGGCGTCAGAGAAACGTGACCATCGCCTAAAACAAATCGAAAGGAAAGGGATGGATGTATCATAGACTTGAAGAGCAGGACAGAATCCGAACTGTGCACCTCTGCGCGGATCTATTTCAGCAATGAAACCAATAAGGAATTTAATGTTGGGAACCGAGTACACTACAGGTATGATAAAATGCAAATTTAAAGGTAATCTCCACCTACCACTAAAGTTGAATAGGTAACCCAAGGATATTATTAACGAAAGATATTTGGTTCAAGTAATACCTGTGTTCCATAACATGAAACTTGAGTGACAAGCACAAGACTAGACTAAAATATAGAATTTAAGCCAAAGGCCTAGCGCTGGGACCAAAGAGGTCATTCAGCGTTGAAAGGGAAATTGACAGTAAAGTGGTTTGAAAGGCATAACAGGAGGAAAACCTCGCAGTTGCAATGTGAAACAACTGTTGGAGAGGGTGGAAAGTCAGACGGAAGAAAGAGAATATGAACGGAGGTATAGTAAAAGCGACAATTACTGAACGTGAAATGGGCAACAAAAATAGATATTTTATGAGCATATCGGTATAAGATCCAGAGAAGGGAAGTGTAGGCTGGAAGAATAAAACGACGATTTCCAGAGTAAGTATTTAGGACAGCAGATCAAAGCCATAACCTTATAGAATATAAAATGTGGGCTAGACTTATTCACTGAAACGTAGGTGACGAGAATGGGAAAGGTGGGAGAATTCTAACAATTCATGGAAAATGCAAATAATAATCTAGGTCAATATTCTTTTTTATAACCAATTATACCACCTAGGGAAGAATATTTATCATCTGACCACAAAAATTCTCGTGTTCGAATGTGACACTTCCAGGATCGAAGACTTGAGCACTAGAGAGCTAATGCCATTAGGAGAAAAAGAAACTCCATGATTTTAAAGCAAAGAGAGCAGAGTGAAAGGACTGCATCACAAATGATAAAGCAGCTCAGATGGTTAAAAAATACTATGTATTAAAGAACAAGAGAATATTGCTGATAGGCGAATTAGGGGGCTGGATAAACCACAAAGGCGAAGAGGAGCTTTGGCCAAGACCAGGAAAGTGAGGGGCGTTGCAAGAACTTCAGAAGGAAGAGACAAGACTGAAAAAGAGAGAGAGAGAGAGACTCGCTGTTGAGTGACACTTCGTGATGAAAAACAAAGATACTTTTTTTTTTTTACAAAACTCTGAAATTACAACCATAAAACAAGTCCAAAAAGGGGATCCGTAAAAGGAAGCACCCTTCTGATGCAAAACAGAAAAGAATAAATTCTTCATTACATTCAAAATATCAGCTAACTGAAAAATAAATACCCTCTCGGTAACGAATTCATGCCAAATCAACCAATCCACAAAGTGAAATTCATAAAAACAAAGAAAAAACTCATAAAAGGTTAAAAAAAAATTAGAAGCCCACTTCCTTGTAAAATTCTCAATGAGCACCGTAAAACAAAAGCAACACAGCATTATACTGTACCAGACTTCCTTGCTGTTAAGCCATTACAGATTTAAACGACAGTATAAAGTCTTACTGGTCTCTATTAGAGCCGTTCCATTCAGCCTAATGAAGCCTATAATACGGGCTTAAGCGTTCTTAAAAGTTACTGAACCTGCCAATCCAATTAGAGATTTTTTATTCCTCTTTTAAACCTTGATTTCAGGGATTTTCGTCTAAACACTTCATGAGGAGGAAATCTGTTTGGTTTCTTGGGTAAAAACTTTAACGAACGGCGGTTCTGAAAATTTACTGGTCATCAAGTTTGACGTCCTATCTGTTTTCTTAAATGTACCAATTCAATGATACCGAAACAAGATGCATTTTAACTATCTCTCTCTCTCTCTCTCTCTCTCTCTCTCTCTCTCTCTCTCTCTCTCTCATCGAGAGACGCCCATCAAGCATCTGCTTAAGGTGAATGGAATGGGAGATGGACAAAGCTTCCTCGGTGTCCTAACCATTAAAGTTAATTCCACGACTTAATTACAAACTTTAGTGTCTAATTTAAGTTGCTATAAAGTTTACTTCAACACCGACTGCCATTTGTTATCGCAAGTATTATAGTTTACGACCGCGTAAAACTGGGAGTCAAATGGGGGTTTAAAATATTATCTTCGAGAACCTATGACATGAGTTTGAATAGCAAACGACACCAGGCCATTAAGCAAATCTCTCATTGGGAAAAATACGGGCGTTCGTTATCTGTCCAGCAATGCACATGTGCAAACAAACATAAAGATTTCCTTATGTCTTTACTTATCTGTGTATCAGATTTGTGTGAATTAATACTTTTCATAACAAATACATACTACACTATAAATTTAGGTAATTCACAGATGGGGTGTAACACACACATTATATATATATATATATATATATATATATATATATATATATATATATATATATATATATATATATATATATATATATATATATATATACTGTATATAAGTTAAAAGTTAAAGTCCTCCTGGGCCTCTGCAGGCTCATAGGGCAGGCGCTGATCTTCTGTTTCTTAGGCCGACAGCCAGTGGTGGGGGATAGGTCCCATTGCCTATGTGGCCAGTGGTGTCGCTTGGCCCACTTTTAACTCCCCAGCCCGAGGGCTATACATATATACTGTATATATATGATAGTCTTTAGATTCTTACCCAGTCCTTCTCCACCTTCCGGCGACTCACAACAGTCTAATACTATCAGGTAGATAATTTACTGCTCCAAACAGAGGCACAATCGGATTTACCGAAACAACCTAAGGTGTTCCGGCTCGTTCGGGAATCGGACTTGAAGCCTTTAGATGGTGGCGCAAAACCACCATTAGTGTTGTTAATCTGCATCTTGGAAGATCTTTCTTGCCATCGCTGGGAATCACCTTATTCATTCCAAAAAATAACAATGAAACTCTTAGCCGCGGTCCATGAAAGTCTTAGCCGCGGCCCATGAAACTCAGCCACGGCTCGGTGGTGGCCTGTGTTGTTGGTACCTTTAGCAGTGCCTGAAGTATAATTATGGCTAACTTAACCTTAAATAAAATAAAAAGTACTGTGGCTAGAGGGCTGCAATTTGGTATGTTTGATGACTAGAGAGTGGATAATCAACATACCAAGTTGCAGCCCTCTAGCCTTAGTAGTTTTTAAGATCTGAGGGCGGACAGAAAAAGTGAGGACGGACAGACAAAGCCGTCACAATAGTTTTCTTTACAGAAGAACAAATATGACACAAACACCAGGCACTTATGCCATTCCTTTTCTCAAGCAAGCGAACATTAAAGGGTATCATGCGGGCAAGCGTACTACAGCTTCGCTTCAAAGGCCTTTGAGGACAATAAATTTTCTTTCTAATCTCGGGAAAAAAAAAAAAGACTACATTTTCTGTCATTATAATTCGTCTTTCACCGCCAATTAGGCTACAAATGAAACTATATATATATATATATATATATATATATATATATATATATATATATATATATATATATATATATATATATATATATATAAATATATATATATATATATATATACTATATATATATATATATATACAGTATATATATGCATCCACCATCTTTTTCAAAGATGAGTCTGTTACTTCTTTCTTCTCACTTACACCTTCCCTGGTCCTTTTTTTTTTTTTCTTTTACAGAGGATAACAGAGTCTTTCTCATTTCTTCTGACATAACCGACATACTAAAGCTACCTAGCGTAAATGCGTATGAGATCTCTTTACTTTTCGGAGGGTACAAGCTGAAGGATGCTCGTAGAACAACTTAAATAATTTAGCTTGAATAGGATTTTGCATAATGCTTTACAACATGCCTTTCCCAGATCAGGTATATATATATATATATATATATATATATATATATATATATATATATATATATACATGCATACATACATATACATATACATATATATATATATATATATATATATATATATATATATATATATATATATATATATATATAAGGTTAATGGGTAGATGCACGAACAGATTCTTACTATTGTCAATTATTTAAAAATAGTATGAACTCTGTTACTCTTATCATAATTTTCAGTAGTAATAAGTAGCAAGAAAAATATACTTTTGATACTTATATTTATACTATTCGTTCGCAACCATAATCTTTAATACAGTCACGTTCAAGAACCACTGATAACAGGCATGGCTAAAACTTCACATTCCTAATAAATGCTCAAAAGGTAAATGAATATTCTTTAGGATTTAGGCCAAAGGCCGCGCGCTGGGACCTATGAGGTCATTCAGCGCTGAAATGGACAGTAAAAAGGTTCGAGAGGTGTGACAGGAGGAAAATCTCGCAGTTGCACCGTGAATCAGTTGTCAGGAGAAGGTGAAAAGGAAGTTGGAAGAAAGAAAATATGAACGGAGGTACAGTAAAGGGAATGACATGGGTTGCAGCTAGGGCCCGCGGGCACGCTGCAAAGAACCTTAAGTAATGCCTACAGTGCGGGGCAAAAGGTAAATGTTCCTGAGCTGTTCGGTTTACAAATATTCTTTTCCCGTATGCGTATCAGGCATGTATGCAAGAAAGTAATATTTTCTCTACCTCTTCATTCGTCAAAACGCACAATCTAACAACTCGTATTCTTCAGCATTGAGCCCTCATGCACGCGCTTTCGCAAATACAGTCACTATATGCATCTAAATGACGTATAATGTCATTCATTTTAGTCACACTCACTGCCCGACCATCTCTCAGACACACAGGCACACAAAAGTATAGTTCTAATTGCCTCTTTGTAGGAAAGTAAGTTAATCACTGTCGCTGGAACCTCTCGCGCGGAGAGTGAAAGGTTCTCCATTTCTTTCTATCTTTCTCCATTTATTTACACCTCGATTAAGGCTTGTAGTGATGAACCCTTGCTGTTAACCTCCCGGCTCTCAGACAGCCTTCTGGGATGATTTTGCTAACCCCATGCCCTGGTGATACCCTCGACAATCGACACACTATATGTACCTAATGCCCAATAACATCGACTAGAAAAATAGATTTTTTCTGCGAGCACAGGCCTAATTAGTTCACGCCCAACTGCCTGGGATTGATCTCGGATCCTCAGCTAGTGAAGCGAAGTTGATAACTGCTCGGCCACGGCGATCATTTTGCATGTGGATTCACACACATATACAGTACGTATTTATGTATGTAATTACGTATGTATGTATGTATGTACGTATGTATGTATGTATGTATACACACACACACACACACACACACACACACACACACACATATATATATATATATATATATATATATATATATATATATATATATATATACATATATATATATATATATATATGTATGTGGATTCACATATACATGTGTATGTAATTATGTATGTATGTAAATGTATGTATATAAATATATATACAGTATATGTGTGTAATATATATTATATATGCTGTACATATGTATGGATGTACATGTATAAATGGACACTTTTGTTACTAAGAATCTTAAACTACTAGAGACATGAAAAGGTAAAATGAACGATAAAAAAAAATAATAATAAAAGGATGACTGTATAATAACTAAACAAACACACATATGCAAATATACGAACGCTTCAGAACAAGGTTAAAGTAAACTTCTCTGTTGTGGGAGTGGCAAAAAGAGGTTGAGGCTTACCACACCAACGAATGTCTATGGATAAAAAGATTGAACCCTTTATTGGATAATATATACTCAGGCGCTGTAACTATAAAACCATTGAGTGTCTCAACGGAGGAAGAATGTACCAAGATAAGATCATAAAAGGCAGGAATAACTAGAGAGAGAGAGAGAGAGAGAGAGAGGAGAGAGAGAGGAGAGAGAGAGAGAGAGAGAGAGAGAGATTCCCGACACTCCGGAATCAAAATACAGAAATGAGAACATCAAACAAAAAAGGATGCAACGTATAATTTAGACTACATATAATGTTATTCATGAATCTTAGGCTATATATGGCATTAAACAACTCATAAGGCGAATAATTGTTGGTAAACCCTACCAAATACTAGCAGCAGCACAAGAAAACGATACCTTACCGCGGGATATCATTATAAAGAGCAGTGATTGCAAATGTGACTGAAATGAAACTTCTGATATGGTGATATGGTCAGATGACATCTAACTAAAGGTAGAAAATTTAACTAATGGTACAAATATAAAATTTGTACTGTTAGGGTGTGTCCACACAGCAGTAAAACACACCATAAAGACAAGTCGGTAACTTGTCGCAGACACACATCACAAATCAATTAAATACAAATCAACGACTTATTGGTAGTGCTACTAACCAGGGCTTCATACGATTTCTAGCATTTGCCAAAGATTCGTTCTCCACTGACGGTCGTCGACTTGTTTTTAACCTGTTTGTGATATGTATCAGTTCCCGATGAGAGTTTATGACATGTTTTACTGTTGCGTTGGCGCCCGTCAGTTTGAACATTAAGAAGAGCCGCTGTTCGTGACAAATCCATTCTCGTCAGAATGCGGCCAACAGGGCCACGAAGGTTGGAAGAGGAATATGGTTTCTTTACAATGCCTGAATCACACACAACATATAGGATTTATGTTTTGACCAAATTATCACAGGTCTGAAGAACAAATAAACACGAACGAGAATAGTATTCTTCCCTATCTCTCACAATTCTCAAGTGATTAAGGCTTTCAACAATGATCAACAATTCAGGCAATCTAAAAAAAATTATATTACATCCGTACTCTACCCAAAAATTTGTAATTACATCTAAAAGAAGAGACAAGGGGTACCACAGCTTCTTTAAATGGGGCTACAAGAAAATGTGGTAAATGTATAGTTTCAGATCAGTAAACTAAATTTATAAGAAAAATAGACACTGAAATTAAGTTAAAAACGCCAAACTGAACAGCACCTTAGCATAATAAAGTCATTCATGTAATCTCCTTAGAAATGATAGTCCTACATTTATTCCTTTCTGTAGTTGTACTGTTGTTCAGTTTCCTGCTTCCTAAAAGCAATTTTTGTTAGATTTCCATTTTCATTATCAATTTACCTTTTTTCTTCTTCGTTCATTACCTGTAGCTCTTATCCGTTTCATTTAATTTATCTTGCCTAAAACTAATGATACAGAACTCGACATTTTTTAAAGCCTGAAAAAATGTTCTGCTTTCCTCGGCATCCAAGCTCATTTTACTTCTAATCTCTTGCACATCGTACTTTCATCATTCCTCATGAAAATCTGAAAGACGGAATTTCAACCAGTCTTTTCTGTAAGTATTTTGAGACAAAGAAAAAACAAAGCCTTTGGATATTATATAACATGTCCGACTGAATCTGTTTCAGTGCTTTGCGAGGACAAGCAAGCTCTTTGGATGTCACAAGCATTTCATCAGAGAGGAGCCTCTCCAGCCCTTGCACTTATTTCTTGCTCCCAACCTGAGAAGGTCTTCTTTTCCACGCTCGAAATAATGTCATCCCAACAGCAACCACTCTAATCACTAACCAAATCAGAATTAATTAACATTAGCTCTGTTGTTCGGCTGAGTCTATGCAAGTTTCCTGCGTTCCAACTGAGAGAAAGAATGCTCGCATGTCAGCCAAGATCGGGTCGTAACCTCTGGCTCATGTTGTGACCGATGAATCCTTTTGTGCGAACTCTTTGCCTTGTCCTAGACTAGGACCTAACAGTCATGTCAGAATTCTTTTATATGGAGAAAAATGTTTGCTCCTCTAAGAAAGGACATAAATAGATTAGAAGGGGTACAAGCAAGAGCCACAAAGTTAATTCCATCCATCAGGCAAACAGGTTACCAAACACGACTAAAGAGCCTGAACATGTATGGCTTAGAAACACGACGATTGCGAGGACAACTAATGGAAACATTCAAAATACTGAAAGGTATAACAAAAGTAGACAGTAACCTCTTCACACTGAATGAAAACCAGACAAGAAATAATGGATGGAAACTAGAACTGAAGTGATACAACACATCTCATTGTGGGAACTTCTTCACATACAAGATATGTGACACATGGAATAAACTGCCACCAGAAGTTGTCAACAGCAACAGTGTGGAAGAGTTTAAACGATAGCTGGACAAAATCATTAGAACTGGGAATGAACAGTAAAACCTGCTCCTAGAGATAAGTGAGCACATGATGTCTCCTCGGATGGACTAATAAGTCTGAGAATTCCTAATCCTAGTAACTCCTTGTAACTCTAGTTAAAAGACATTTAATAAAATTAGATACTCCTATATCCTTATATTTTTCCCTGACAAACTTTGGTTTCACAGGACGTCTTGGTCTCTACTTCCAAAAACTCCTATATGTACTG
The DNA here is from genome assembly GCF_040412425.1 of Macrobrachium rosenbergii. NCBI lineage: Eukaryota > Metazoa > Arthropoda > Malacostraca > Decapoda > Palaemonidae > Macrobrachium > Macrobrachium rosenbergii. The sequence continues at coordinate 4,273,706 of NC_089765.1, forward strand.
TCAGATTATGTACATGATACTTCATGTAGGTAAATGAACAATCTAATATTGTGGAAGTTACTGTATAAGGATGAATTCCACATTTCAGCAATTAAAATATCAACGTAGAAGGGACTTTTTGTCTTGCTTCTTTGCATGGGGGGGGGATGCCCTATGTACAGCGAGTGTGTGAGTATGTATAAGTACGTACGTATGTTAATATATAATATATATATATATATATATATATATATATATATATATATATATATATATATATATATATATATATATATATATATATATTATACATATATATACATATATATTATATATTATATATATATATATTATTATATATATATATATATATATATATATATATATATATGTGTGTGTGTGTGTGTGTGTGTGTGTGTGTGTGTGTTGTTTGTTTGTGCGTACAGGTGTGCATATAAATAACTAAATGATGCCCACACATATGCAGAATCAGCTGGGCAATACCAACCAACAGAAGGGGATGATGAATAAGGCTACAACCAGAACCTCCCCCACTGCGCTGCCCTTACATTAATTTCTCTCGGTAAGTTGAAATTAAGAATAATTTACCTGTCGGGATAACAACAACAATTTTCCATGAAATTATCAAGAGGAAATCGCCTAGAAAATCAGTCTCCTTTACAAACGCTCAAATTTAACCAAACCATCCACGAAAACGGAAGAGGTTTACTGTTATTTCCTTCTCTTGGCTGTAAGGAGAAAAAGGCAAAATGAAAATCGTCGTCTTGATGGCACTTGCTCTATAATTATCCTCTCGAAATACTGTTCGGAATTTAGAAATCATTATTTGCCGTTTCGTCCCACGTGAAGTAAGCGTCGAGGGCCCTCCCTGTTTAGAAGGCTTCATTAGCGTTTGGGAAACCACTGCAGTTACGACGGCTAAGCTACTGAGGATTTCATTTCCCCCAAAATCGAACTGAATGCGACAGGGCTCTCGAGGATCACCGCTTCATATGCAGTTCGCATTCGCTTATTGCTTTCATCTGCGCCATCAACATGTTTCCACTCCAATATGCACTATATGAAATGGACATGATATGTCAATACAACGGGAAATGGATGTAAATATTTCGCTTGCTCTGGTTTACGTGTTTATTTGTTTACTTACAGTTACCTGGGTTTCTTTTACGTGAAATGATCACCAAATATCTAATGTTTCGGTGCTTGCATTTCAATTCATCTCTCAGCATCGGGAGATGTTTCAGATTTATGTGAGAGAACGTTTTCAGCTAAGTGAATTAAGGATTACGTAAGTAATGTGTTTCTATTCTTAGCCTTATCTATAATCCACCTGATCAGGCAGAAAGAGAGAGAGAGAGAGAGAGAGAGAGAGAGAGAGAGAGAGAGAGAGAGGGAAATGTGTTTCTACTCTTAGCCTTATATAATATAATCCATCTGATCAGAGAGAGAGAGAGGTGTTTCTATTCTTGGCCTTATGTAATATAATCCATCTGATCAGGCAGAGAGAGAGAGAGAGAGAGAGAGAGAGAGAGAGAGAGAGAGAGACTGTGCCATTTCTACACCTGCCTGATTGTGCAAATTAACGTTACTCAATGTCTGTATCCAACAGACTTCTTTGTCTTTTACTAGAGAATTATTCTATTGTTCATCTTAATATTCAGGGGTATTCTGGCATCTGTGACATCTTAAATGAAACAGAATATTATATATATGCTAGGGTTCATTTACTGATATAGGTACTTTGTTGTCCAAAAGGGAAAACTTACGTGCTCCATAATTTTATGGATAAATCATTGTGAACTGCATCCACACTTTCCTCAGAGAGTGTGGATGAATTCACATAAATTTATCCGTAAAATCTTTGAGTAGGTAATTTTTCCCTTTTAGACAATATATTACCTAAATCAACCCGTGAACACTACCCCAAATATAATATCCTGTTACCCAATTAGTTTTAAGAAGAGCAGGGCTCTGCCTTCCTGGCTTATACTTTGCATAAACAGCGTCTCAGACATAGGCTACTCGGACAGTTTTATCACTTAAGCAAAAAAAACCTTCAATCATTAGGACAAGTTCAATGGTCCTGAATCGCGGAGAGCCATAGACACATGGAGTCATCTCTGATATTAGAGTATAGAATTTAGGCCAAAGGCCAATAGCTGGGACCTGTGAGGTCATTCAGTGCTTAAATGAAAATTAACAGTAAGATGGCTTGAAAGTTGTAACAAGAGGAAAACCTCGCAGTTGCACTAGGAAACAATTTTTAGAGAGGGTGGAAAGTCAGGTGGAAGAAAAAGAATATGAACGGAGGTACAGTTAAAGAAATGTGAGAGGTTGCAGCTAGGGCCGAAGGGACTCTGCAAAGACCCTTAAGTAATGCCTACAGTGCACCACGTGGGATGCACTGACGGCACTAACCCCCAATGGGATCTCTAATATTCACTGCAGAGTCGAGAGGTCCATATCAGTCTTACGCACCTTGGAAAAAATTTGGCTTCACCTAAAACAACCAACCAGCCACACGAAGACTTTTAAATGACCAAATTAAAATAAAAAAAAATACTGACAACAGAAACTAAAGATTGAAGATACCATCAGAAAGTAGTACCGTACTCCCCATTAGCAAAGTAATCTCGTTGGAAGTAAGGAAGTTGATTATCAAAAACTAGATCGATGAGGGCTTACAATACAGCCCTCAGATGTGTAGAAAAAATAATAAATATCAATGACTAATCAACTTGTGAATACTATGTGGTGAGGCAGAAGATACCTACAAATGATGAGTCAGCAACATAATGTTTTATATTTGAAAGGACTCAATCCATAAACTCTTTCCTGGCACAAAACCCTTCTTATCATCATCCTTAATTAAACTCTTGTGATTAACTTACTTAGCAATTATCATCTAAATAATCGGGGAGTTATAGCAATCAAACACAATCTCGATACTTTCACCCAATACCTTCCATCATGGGTAAAAAAAAAAAATGGGGAAATGGGAGTGATCTCAAATTGCATGTGGGATATGCATACAATTAACCAAAGGCTGTTACATGCCTTGAGTGAGTCATTTAATTTAGTATCTGATGATACTGAATTAAACAATAATCCAGATCACCAATACCCAAACTCTTACTCCTTTCTTACATCTCAGTCAAGCGCTGCCCTACATTTGAGTTACCCTTTTTGCTTTGTCCCTGACAAATAAAAATACCACTCTCAGTCACCAATACCCGAACTTACTCCCAAAGGAATTGTTTCACTTTCAGTTTCACGTTGTAGAAGAATATGACGTTTTGCATATTTTTATTTTTAAAATTTCATTTTTCATTCATCATTTAGTCCCAGTGCTTTGGCCTATGGCCTAGACCTGGCACTCCACTTCATTTTAATCCTTCGGGTCAGCCCTACGGGAGCCGTTAATCAGCTCAGTGGTCTGGTTAAACTATTTTAATAATAATAATAATAATAATAATAATAATAATAATAATAATTCAGTTACACGTTTAATCTCTGCCTCTCTATCAACATTCCTGGAGGGCCACTGGAACGAGATTGTTATCTGAACACTCTACGGAGCAAATCAGTTTCACAGTCCGAGCGGCACTCGGTGAACATTCTGAACTTAAGAAGAGTTTATTGTTGATCACTTCTCTATACTCTCTGATCTCTCTTTCTTCCGCAGCTTCTTCGAAATAATGCACCATAACTAGAAAGGGCTGAGTATTTCATGGCCCTTTCACCATTTTTCACATGTATCTATCTATCTACTTACCTCTGGATAGTTAGCAATTTTGTGTTCTACTGTGCATGGCGTTAGGTACAATGTCCTACATTTTTATGACTTCTCGTGACTGCCCTGAAATTTACAGATCGAACAACAACCACAGGAAAGACTACTTTTTTTAACCAGCATCGCAAGACTGACAAAATGAAGTCTGTCAGTCACGGGCAGGAAAGAGTTTGTCGATGGTATCATAAAATACAGAGGCAACGGCATTTAATCGGACTCACCATCATTTATTGGAACAGGGAAGAAATGAAATAAAAAAAAGAGAGAAAGGAAAACAAGGCAAAGTAAACATGGCTAACGGCCTTCCAAAGTCATCCCCAATCAAGTGGGAAATGCTGAATGCAGTTTTAAAAATAAACACACTATGATATTAAAATGCGAATGGCCAAGTGGTCCTATGAGTTGCCCAGTGAGGATATTAAAATGTTAAAGTTGCAGTAACGATTGTTCAAGGCAGCTAGAGAACGGACAGAGGATGCAGAATGAAAGGTTGATATCCGTCTGGCCGAAATAAAAGTCGCTTTTTTTCTCTCCCCGAACATCGCCAGAGCGTATATTGGGAATATCTTTTTCTTAGCAATATCTATTCGCAGTGTTATTTATATTCACGCTTTCTTTGCTTATTACTTTTTTGTTATCTCCGTAAATGTTTTGACGTTCTTTATTACAATTTACGTTTGTATTTCATAACACTACAGAAGCAAATACGTGGAATGTGTTTAGTTCTGTACAAATTTCGTTCTCGTAGCGGTCTTGACTTTCATGAACTTATAATTTTTGTTTCTCTTGAATTCTGTGCATTTCATAATTCAACTTGAGAAAAGCTTCCCTTCTTTTCATAAGATTCCCGTTAATGCTATCTTTGAGGAAACGTGTTTTAAGGTTCGGTCCCTTTGCACCAACAATCCCCTGCCTTTTATTTATTTATTTAACGAAGCGTTCCTCCCGGAACAGCCGGCAAGTATAGTGTAGAGAATATGTAAACACGAGAGGTATAATACACCCGGCGTAATTTTCGTTCATCGAAGTCTTTCACGATATCGTGAAGATTATATAATGTGCTGTAATTTGCCTCGCAAGGAGATTATCTCTCTGGAATTATCCTTCGTTATACCTCATTTGCGTCGGAAAATTGGCCGGTCCTCCAAAAAAAATCTGCGTTTCACGTGCTCCGCGGCAATCAGCTCATGCCAAGTTTTCCGTCTACGGCAGCATTAACTCTAAAAGGGCGCGAGTGAGAGATTATCTTCCACCATACGAGAGAAATGTTACGTCTCAGTACCTACAGAATATTGCTGTTTTCCATAAGAATGTCTATGAACGCAAATGCAGATAATGCTCATAATACCTTATTAACAAAAAGGGCCCATTAAATGCATACCAAATCGTTGTTCAAATCGTACAATACCGTTTCGCTAACCCGCTTTTAAATAGTTTTAACATAAATTTTAAAAAATAAAATAACGGTAATGAAAAGTATAAACATCAGACTACACGCTTTTGGCATCTTGATGTTTTCAATCTTTAACAAATGCTTCCATTCACTGGTTTCAACATCACGAACTGAGTGGAAATGCATCGATCTCTAGCTTATTCTCATTTATTGATTATCATTCTTGAAGAACTGGTATTAAACGAATATTTAAACGCATGCAACAACGAAGAGTAGAGCCAGGGTCATTCATTAGTCAGTTTCTCTCTCTCTCTCTCTCTCTCTCTCTCTCTCTCTCTCTCTCCTCTCTCTCTCTCTCTCTCTCTCTCTTTTAAATACGTATAATGCATGCGTGAATGAGAATACAACGAGTTCTTAACAGGTTTGGCATACTGAACCTACACTCATCTCATATACTGTGTACGGGTAAACCGATAAAAATTTTCGTCGTTGAAGCTTGTTTCTGTGAAAATAAATAACAGCAAATGTGTATTCGACGCACGGTGAATGGGAGGTCTCTTCTAAGAGCACAGCGGGGAAAATCCTTTAGAAATGACTTACTGACTCTGGATGAAAATGGGAAAGGATTTCATTTAAACGATAAGCCGAAATGTAGGCTACTATCAGTCACCGACGCTTAATCAAAATGTCACACTCGTCCTACATCAAAGGCACAGGCACGCAACAGCCGAAGGTTTCCACATACCACACCTCCAGCTTTGGAATTTTCTCGCTGATTCCATTTTCCTGACTCCTAAATCCTCCCTAAGTGATGTGGCCCCATTCTTTTTCACTTCCATTTCTTTTTATTTTTGCCAACAGAACTGAGATTCAGTTCAATCATCCAATTATCAACAAATTCACTTTTATTTGCTACCCAAAGTCTTTATTAAACTGCACTTAGATTGCTTTGCTGACATCTGATTATCTAAATAGACAGTGTTAGTCTACCCTGGCATTTTCATATTTTGGCTTTGTTCCCACAGAAAACACCCTAAAATTACAATTATTGTCATTGCTAAAAGTGTAACTTTAAGCAATGACAACAATTATTATTAAAGTTATCCTTGCTACATGAACAAATCGATTAATTCAAGATTTTTCTTGCCATAAGAACAACTCGAATCTGGATATTTATTTGGCCAAGGTTACAAGTTGCTTTCAATGTTGAGTATTCTTTCTATTAATCATGGATGAGGCTCACCCCCAGAATTCTTTTCTGGATGTACGGAATGACAGGATTTTTAAATAAGGTATGATTTCAAAACAATTTTGTTAAAATTTTATTTCAAGAATTTCCTTGTTTTAGTTGAAATCCCTGACAGAAAATAACACACTTCCGATGTATAAGACTATAACTGAAGCTACACAACTCAACCAATCAATCTGAGAAGTTAAAGTCAAGTATACCTTAGTCTAACCAGACCACTGAGCTGATTAACAGCTCTCCTAGCGCTGGCCCGAAGGATTAGATTTATTTTACGTGGCTAAGAACCAATTGGTTACCTAGCTTATTGTGGAATCCGAACCACATTATAACGAGAAATGAATTTCTATCACCAGAAATGAATTTCTCTAATTCTTCAATGGCCGAGAACGATACCAACCCCTCCAATGAGGAGCGAATCTGAGAGGTGTCCCTGAACCATATATAGCCTACCACATTCGTCCGTACTCCTCCGCAGTATTTCATTTAAAATAACGACAGGTGTAGAAAAAACACTGCTGAAACAGGTAATATTAATATCAAGAAGATATAACCCCTTGAAGTCATTTTAGAGGGAAGAAAATTGCTAGCAATGAATGGAATTAGTAAATTTCCTATTTAAAACTCAGCACTCGTCTAACCACCTAAACTGTAGCCGCTTCTTGCTTATGCAGAAGATTCCGCAGTAACATCAACTCTTGACAAAACTTGTTTGCAATATTACTTTGTATTACTAAAAGCAACGAAGAACAAACAACTCTAAACCACTGAGCCTGGCCCATTATTGATATTATATATTACTGTTCAGTTTTACCATTTTCGTTTCGTTCAATCCTGACAATCAATAAATGTGATCTTAATTACTATTTGTTTTTATTTACAGAGTAATTAATATAATAAGAAATATCGTTCACAAACTCCGATTACATTCACGATTTCACTTAGAATAATGGACAACACTTTAACCGCACACCATTTTTTTTTTAAATTACATTTATAGATTCATAATGGTGGCCCTAAAGATTCGTTCATATTCTCGTAGGTGAGAGTAGGAACAAAGTAAAGTTGAAGAAGTTGAACAGCGAAAGCCTCTACGCGGGGCATGCTTCACAAAAGGAATCAAAATCAACCAAATGAATAAAAAGAGATATCTGACAAAAATAAAAACAACGCTCCAAATAATGTTGATGAGGCGACAGATTTATCAACGCCAATTAACCTTTGCACTCCATGTACAAAACTGTGTTACTCTTCACGACAAGCTATCAAAGCCCATGGAAGAGACTGAAATGAAAGCGATAAAAGAGGTAAACGCAGCAATAAGCAGAATTTTCGCCCAACAGATAATCTGCTTCTTGATACCAGAACTTCCTCTGTACGCAAATGACCTTCCATTTGCCCATCGAAAACGGAGAATGTTGGAAACAGTGTCAGCTTAACCCCCTGAAGGAAGCAACAAATTCGTCTCTTTCAAAGAGGGGAAAAATATAGGCATATGTACGACTCAGTTCCAAGTGAAGTTAATCCAAGTCTTTCGCCAGAACACCATAAACAACTAAAGTCATACATCAAGGAAACAATATCCGCCCGTATGTCCACTCTTGCTATTATAAGGAAGGAATCCTCTCTACTACAGTGAAGACACAGAGTAACTTTCCAACTCTCTCCTGGAACTTTTTTTCTTCATTGCGACTTTTATCCGCTGATGCTCCTCTCCTAACAGCAGCCGCGGCCTTTCCACCTCCTACCTCCGCTGTCTTTTTTTTTTTTTTTTTTTTTTTGTCCTTTTATTCTTTTACGCCTCCCATATTTTCGTCTGCTCTTTCGCCGCACTGTCCTGGAAATTTCCTTAATGGAGTCTGTCACCTCTGTTTCCTTTGTAGGTTTTTACGTCTCTCACAAAAGCTATACCTTTTAGGCTTTTATTTTCAGTCTTACCTCTTTTTTTTTTTTTTTTTTGGTACCCATTTTCTACCTTACTTTTTCGCCTCTTGTTCTGTTATTTGAACATAACGTTCATTTTCTTACTGGGTATTTCATATTAAATACCCAGTATTCAATATGAAATACCCTATTGAATATGAAATACGCTATTAAATACGAGTATTTAATAGCGTACATGAGTTTTTTTTACAAATTTCCATCTATAATTCTCTATATTCAAAGGTTATTTTCAATTTAATTTCCCGAACATCTTTGATTCACTGAATTTGTGAAATATTTTTTCTTACAAATTGATCTCTTGTTTTCGTATTTTATTAAAGAACAAATCTTGTCTTGCATTTCAATAGGTAACCCTCAGGTGTTTTCCAAAATACTTCATTTGTGACATGACGTTTTCTTAAAAAAAAAAAAAAAAAAAAATTCAAACTCCTGGTTTTCCTCCCATACCCACTCCACACCTTTCATGAGATAACCCTCAGCTTAACTGTGAATACATTTAATCTGATAACATATGGAAGAAACACAACTAAAAACAATAAACTCTTCTTACTTGGAGGCCCACTAAAATGCTGTAATTCCGCATCATAATCAAAAACTGCACCTTGGAAATAAAACCTCCATTATCAGAATACTGGAAAGGAAAAAAATCAGATAAAAAGAACAATATAGGCTTCCTACTTGAACAGTGCCACCAAAATGCACCTAATGCACTGGGGCTTTCAGCCCACCAACCCCCCTCCCTTCCTTCTCCCCAAGCCCTCTCTTCTCCAGGACCCCGACACCGGTATTTTCTTTACTGCATTTTCCTTAGCCGTAATCTCATCAGCTCTTCGGGAAAACCCCCTCAGACAGTGCATTTAGCTCGGCTCGCCACACTTTCCTCCGTGACCCTCCGGATATTTTACTCTTAAAAGCCGAGTCCCCTGCTCTGTCTATATCCCGCCTCTCTCTCTCTCTCTCTCTCTCTCTCTCTCTCTCTCTCTCTCTCTCTCTCTCTCTCTCTCTCTTGCCTTATTTCTGTTCATGATTAAAAGTTCCCCAGAGAGAGAGAGAGAGAGAGAGAGAGAGAGAGAGAGAGAGAGAGAGATCAGTTCGATTACGCCAGGGATCGAACACTCGACAGGGTGACGCTAGTAACATTTAACCGCTTGACTGAGAGAGAGAGAGAGAGAGAGAGAGAGAGAGAGAGAGAGAGAGAGAGAGAGAGAGAGAGAGAGAGTTCTTTAGCTATGTCGTACGGTTTATTGCACTTAAGGAGATTATGTTTTTACGTCGCCATTATCCCGATTTCACTCAGAACAGAAAAGAACTTCCTGGAACAAACACAATAAAATCAGCCCTAAACAATTAATAATTACTATAGTAAACAAAACTAAAATTTAATTACGTCTGAAATTAAATACATTTACAAAGGAAATGTTTTCACTTATTAAATATAATAGTTATATAGAGTTGACCAGAACCAAAATTGGTAGAACTGCAATATAACTAAGAAAAATTGGTAGAACTGCAGTATGATCAGAACTAAAATTGGTAGAACTGCAATATGATCAGTACTAAAACTGGCAGAGCTGCAATATGATCAGAACTAAAATTGGCAGAACTGCAATATGATCAGAACTAAAAATGGTAGAACTGCAATATGATCAGAACTAAAATTGGTAGAACTGCAATATGATCAGAACTAAAATTGGCAGAACTGCAATATGATCAGAACTAAAACTGGTAGAACTGCAATATGATCAGAACTAAAATTGGCAGAACTGCAATATGATCAGAACTAAAACTGGCAGAACTGCAATATGATCAGAACTAAAATTGGCAGAACTGCAATATGATCAGAACTAAAATTGGCAAACTGCTTTGCAATATGATCAGAACTAAAATTGGCAGAACTGCAATATGATCAGAACTAAAATTGGCAGAACTGCAATATGATCAGAACTAAAATTGGCAGAACTGCAATATGATCAGAACTAAAATTGGCAGAACTGCAATATGATCAGAACTAAAATTGGCAGAACTGCAATATGATCAGAACTAAAATTGGCAGAACTGCAACCTGATCAGAACTAAAATTGCAAAACTGCAATATGATCAGAACTAAAATTGGCAGAACTGCAATATGATCAGAACTAAAATTGGCAAAACTGCAATATGATCAGAACTAAAACTGGCAGAACTGCAATATGATCAGAACTAAAACTGGCAGAACTGCAATATGATCAGAACTAAAATTGGCAGAACTGCAATATGATCAGAACTAAAATTGGCAAAACTGCAATATGATCAGAACTAAAACTGGCAGAACTGCAATATGATCAGAACTAAAACTGGCAGAACTGCAATATGATCAGAACTAAAATTTGCAGAACTGCAATATGATCAGAACTAAAACTGGCAGAACTGCAATATGATCAGAACTAAAATTTGCAGAACTGCAATATGATCAGAACTAAAAATGGTAGACCTGCAATATGATCAGAACTAAAATTGGTAGAACTGCAATATGATCAGAACTAAAATTGGTAGAACTGCAATATGACCAGAAGCAAAATTGGTAAAACTGCAATATTAGCAAACAAGATTCCATCCGATTATCCCAGTGGATGAGGTTACCTCACAATAATACCTGGCTTCACAATAACAACTTCCAGCGAGCGATGCTCCGTCTTTTAGACATTTAGCGCTGCGCCACCATTTCATTAAGAGGAATGTCCAGAAAATAATATATCAGACTGCTTTATTCGCAGTATTTCTTAACATCTCTTGACAAGTTTTTAAATTTCCTGTTGTTTCCGTTTTCTCACATTCCTACATCTCTATTTTATTCTTCAGGGTTGGGACCCGTTATTTTATCCTTCCTGCTTCTATGAACACTCATTTTACGTGTCCTGTCGACCTTCAAACATAAAGAACCGTATAAACTGCTTTTTCTATAGGTAGGTCCTTTACAATCATTCCATAAGCCAAACGAGAGTACCTACAAAATTCCCGAGAGCGCATATTCCAAACCACCAATGATTCCTGACCAGTCAGGAATATAAAACAGCATCGTCAGCCACGCATTAAATGCCTCCTATAACAGCAAGTAATCCCACCTCGTCGCCCTACCCAGCGGGCCCCAGCAAGAAAAAAAAAGGAAAAAAAGAAACACATTCAATTATAACATATTTCATCCAGCTAAGGACGCAGTAATTGTTCCCCTTGACTGGTAACCTCATAAAACTATGATTCGTGAATGGATCCACGCTGCATATAGGAAACATTTATTGCAACGCTACGCCCCCGATAAAAACGCTAATGCAAAACGAATTATTCTTAATCATACACTTTAAAATGCATAAACCAATCAACTCTTTCGGGCTGCATTAAATCTCCCAGTATTTCACCTTCAACTTTATCCTTCAGCATGCGCAGGTGCATACGGGAGAGAGAGAGAGAGAGAGAGAGAGAGAGAGAGAGAGAGAGAGAGAGAGAGAAGCTAGCAGACCTGTACCTCCCAGGGCGAGTTCCGTATCATGGCGACACTAAACTTCATCATTCTCACGATAAGATATAACCGTTAAAGAGTCCTAAGTGGGCAGGGCTGAAGAATAAAAGCCTACAGAAATGTTTCGCCTGAAACGATATGTCTGTTTCTCTCGCATCGATCACGAATGAACACACTCTTTCGTGATCACTGACAAAATTGGATTGTGAATAATAATTATTAACGAGTTAGATTAAGACACAAAATCCCAATGTACCCAACTCTTGCATTCGAATACCTGTATACATTTTTTTATATATAATCATATATATATATATATATATATATATATATATATATATATATATTACTATATATATTACACATATATCTGTGTGTGCGTGTGACTCAAATAGGATTCTAGTGAACCGAGGTTCACAAAAAGTGTTTTTCAGTTTGTTCGAAAATTTGGGATTTGTGTGGGGGAAAAAGATGGCTTTAAAAAACGCAGAGGATTTTCAGAGAAGTAAATTATTACTAAACAAACAGCTTAATTGATGGACGGGCAGAAATCACGCCATTTTACAATAACGTTCCCATATTCAGAAGCTTCAACTTTTAGACCTTACGGTTGAAGAGGCTTTCAAATGCTGCACACTGTAATATCTATCGCCAGATACTTTTATGGTGCGAATTTTTGGTTAGCGGGATCTTACAACAGTCTACAAATTCGCTTCTTTAGTAATCTAGGTCATTTTAACAATAATTCATAATATCCTTTTTCAATAACTTGAACCTTTTAACCTGGTAATTTGAAGTATGGATTGTCACTACCTTTGATTATTTTATCCTCTCGGTGCTAGTGATTATAAATATATCAAGAAAGTCTCTCGTCAGTTCTTATCAACGTGAAATTGGTCTTTCAACATATGGTATGGCCATACCCATTCTAAAGTAATTCATAAATCAGTACCCTACTCAAGTGACTTCAAATATTCTTGCCAGCATTTCTCGTTATTGATTCTCTTGCCAATAGCGATTAAAAATATATGTAAAAGCCACTGGACTGTTCTCATTAAAGCGACTGATTTTTTATCCTCTTGCTACCAATGATTATAAATATAAGTAGGTCACTTAGTTAACATTCTTCTCTCTGGCCATATTTGAATCGGGTGAAAGAATAAAAGGCAAATCATACAATTAACAGTCTGAACAAGATATGGAAATCAAATAGACTGGATCTGCATTCGAAATTAAGATTTTACATAAGTTAAGATGCGGTCTTTTGAGAATAAAGCTTCAAGGAGAGTAACACGTAGGAGTCTGATGGCAGGATGGCGTTAAAAATGTTTCCATCAAGGAATTTCCCTATGTAGATGAGATAACGGTAAAAAGGAGATGGAGATGGCTTGAACATGTCCTTCGCACAACCCTCCGGGAGAAGAGTGAGTCTGTCAGCTGGGCTCCTTTGGGCGCCAAAAGAGCTGCAAGACCAAGACCGACTAGAATGAGGAGTACGAGCAGAGAGGGTTGGGATGATAGAGACCTGTGAAAGATATAGAGCACCTAAAAGATATGAGTGGCGGAATTTCACAGAGGCCATTTGGGTAACGTGGCACTGGAGGTGATGAAGATGATGACGATGGGTAATCAATCTGTCAGCATTCTTAAGTAATTCTTAATTTCTTTGTTCGGAGACCTGAACCTTTTGCCTTTCTTGTTTAGCCTAATTGATTTCAAGTGCCCCTTGTTTAACAACTTTGATTATACTGTATTGTCTTCTCGATGGCAGCGATTATGAAAAGATCTAGAAATTCTCGTGGAGTTTATTTGCCGAATTCAAAGTCTATCATTTCCCTCGGAAGTCGGTAACACCGCCTTTTTTTGGTATCCTTCCAGTGATTTTAAATCAAATCAAAATTAAATTTTCATTTACTCAGGCTTTTTTTTTATTGTTTATTTGTGGTTTGCAAAGCATTCTGTAGCTTTCCCTTTCTGTCATATCAACCTTTTGACTCTTTTGTTAAATTATATATAGGGCACAAAACGTAGAGGTTCGGTTTTCCTTTATTATAATGCTGCATTGCCTTACGCCTGATGTTTGCACGATTCCTAAGTCATCAATATTCTATTGGATCAAAAACATTTTTCTTGAAACAAAATAGAACATAAAACTACGGGATCATTGATCACTATTGCCCCAACAGTCCGGGGACCCCGTCAGGTGTACTGCATCAACCTTCTGTTTCTCACACCTTCCGGTTTACATCTGAGGAAACACACACACTCACACACACATGTGTGTGCCCTGAAGATGACTTTACATTAAAAGTAAAAAATCTTGGCATCGTCTTTCATTTTTCATGCGAGATATTTTTTATAGTCTTCACATATTTTTATGTATATGTATGTATGTATGTATATATATATATATATATATATATATATATATATATATATATATATATATTTATATTATATATACATACATACATAATACATACAAACACATATATAATATAAATATACATATATACATGCATGCATACATACATATATATATATATATATATATATATATATATATATATATATATATATATATATATATATATATATATATATATATATATATATATACATTCAGTCTATAATTACAGAGACTGTTAAGTCAACTGAACATAAACCACAGTGACCTGTGCTTTGACAACAGCAAACGACACTTGCTGCAACCCTACTCTGCCAGGGACTGGGGCAATACTGAAGAGTGTTCTTCTTATGCAAAGTCAGCTGGAACGGGGAAAGGCGAAACAACAAAGGGAATGACGAAATTATATGACAATTTCGGAAGACAGCGGAGGGGCCAATACATCACTGTACGGAATCCTCCCACATTTAAAAAGTATGTAGCGACTGGATTATCTCAAGGTCTAATATATTTTTCTGACTACCAGTTACAAAGTGATCCATTGGTGATTTTAAAGAAACTGTAACTGTACATGTAAGGATAATTTTGTGGAACTGTATCAGTTTTCAACTTTATAATCTAACCACTTGCCTTAAATTTTGGAACACAAGTTTTGGTACCTCCGGCTTATGTTGAAGGTTTACAGAACTTGATACTGTGGCCTTAGTGAATTAAACCGCTGTGACTAACTTGCTTAAGTGCAAAATCCAACAGTGTTATTTCTTTGTTAAAATAAAACTTATTTCTAGCCAAAATGCAACAAAATGACTTATGCACTGAATAACTTCTGAGTAAAAATCTTTAAACCGCCGTGACTAACCTGTTTAAGTGCAAAATTCAATGGTGCTATTTCTCTGTCATAATAAAACTTATTTTTAGCCAGAATGCAATAAAATGACTCCACGATTCCACCACAAATCCCAAGAAAGCCAAGATCATTTCTCGAATCTCCTTACCTAGCCTCAGCTCCCCCACAAGTGAAGATCAATTACACTGCATGACAGCACACTGAACAATGTTACGCAACTTTTGATTTCCTCTGCTGCTCAACTTCGCACCTGGCGGCGATGTGTTTATCACGCCTAAACTTTTATATAAAAAATATTCTACTTCTGATATCTGTATCTTTACTTATGAATGAATTTCACGGGCGCATATTAATCATGGGTTTCTAAAGTTCACACTTAATTCGTGATTATTACAAACAAGTAAAAAATGCTTTTCTGTACGTCGTATAATCAAGGCCACAAAAAATAGATCTATCTTTCGGTGGTCTCGGTATAATGCTGTATGAGCCGCGGCCCATGAAACTTTAACCACGGCCCGGTGGTGGCCTGTCCCATAGCGTTGCCACATGCACGATTATGGCTAACTTTAACCTTAAATAAAATAAAAACTACTGAGGCTAGATGGCTGCAATCTGGTATTTTTTATGAATGGAGGGTGTGGATGATCAACAGCACCAATTTGCAGCCTATAGCCTCAAGTAGTTTTTGAATCTGAGGGCAAGTGGACAGATGAAGCCACGGTACAGTTTTCTTTTATGGAAAATTAATAAGTAGTCACGTTTCACTGCGAATTGATTCAACGCTGACTTTACGTGAAAATGTCTTTCAATGTCATTACTTTCAAAATGAACTTGTTCTGAGGTGATATTTACCTGTAATTCTTTCAGTCCTAGAGGTGACAGTTCTCCATTTTATATATAAAAAAAATTAACGCTCGATTTAAGAGAAAAGATGGATTTTAATCTTTCTCTACCGTGTCTCTACTATACATTTGAAAAAGTGTGCGCAGAAAAAGAAAGAGTGACTGAAATTTCAACCTTCATTATTATTCTTCCGAAGTGAAACATTAGAGTAATTACCCAGTCGTAGTATTTCCTGCCAACTTTTGACAGAAACTAGGGGGATTTCCGGCGAGCAGCTCCTGCCCTCAACATTACAGCTAACCCTCTGGCGACTATAAAAATATATTGTCCATTCGGGGATGGGGAGAACGATCCCTAGACATTTGGTGTTGCCAATTCCTATAAAAAAGCAGTAAATAACAAACTAGCAAAATGCTTGGGCACAATACTGAGAACGCTGGTCTAAATGGCAAAACCTCTCTTTTGACTGGATAGTGGCTATTAGGATCGGGGATGTAGCCATTTCGCAAATGGTCGTACTGCTTGCTCGGATGCTGGCGATAAAGCTCACGTTTCTCCTGATAGCATCATCACAACAACAACAACAACAACATCAAAATCTGAGAGGCAAAGGAAAATAAAATCAAAGTTAGCTCTGGTGGTTTTTGGAGGCACACTTTATAGATGGCAGGGTGCTAAGATTACAGGGCGTTCAATATTAAATAGAAAAGTATCGAATACATTTTTGTATTACGACTTCTAGTCTTTGTCTACAGAGATATTTCCTTTTTTATCCGAGTTTCCAGCTCATCTGGAATTAGAGAGAGCACAACACCCACCCTAACACAAGAACAGAGAAGGAGATGTGTTTAAATATATAAAAACCAGACTCACTGGCGGATTTCGTGTTCCTCTGATCAGTTTCTAAACAAATGTTCGAATTTTTTATGAAAAAACAATTTCTGTAAAACAGACAAATAAAACAAAATCAATCTGGCTTGACCACCACATCCGTAAGTACTAGAAACAGAAAAATCCCACGAGCTTAATACTGAATGTTTCCCTCTCCTTATTTGCGAAAAATTATCGGTACTATAATCCAGTGAACGAAATGCAAATTTAAGCCATACCTGAAAAACCTGAGCCGCGTTCGCACAAATTCCCGTGGGTATCTGATGCTGCATGTTTACATTCACAGGTGAGTGATTGTTGATCAGTGCTCGGAGCCTTTTTGATTTCTCCGCTTTTGAAAAGGGAAAAAACCACTTGCAACGCTCTGAACAACGCACGGCATCTTTATATTCAGAAGCGGATGAAAATATATATAAGCTTTTTTTATAAAAAAAAAAATACTAATATGTTTTAATAATTTACATGCTGAACTCCAAAACAAGAAATGCTTTTGATTTCAGCATGATTTCAACCTTTTCAACTTTTATAAGGTGTTCATCGCAGGGCACCCTGGGAAATGTCTTTCTGAGTCTTATCGGAAAAACAGGTGTTGGCAGAGAAGCAAATTTAAAATCCACCGGAAAAAGCTTTTCGGACTTTATTAACCGTTCAGTGAGAGACTCGAAGGACAAAGCTGTCTTTGGTACACTGTATTAAACACCAATATCAGCAGAAAAGCAGCGCCTAGCACTATCCTAGCGCTGACATCTCGGTTGAAGACTATTCCACTCAAGGAGGGTAAATCTAATCTTGATTCTAAATATCACCAAGACGCCGTGTGACGTCACCAGCTTTTGTGAAATTCCGGAATTACGTCTACTTGTGTTTTCACTTCCACTACTCTCCACATAGCTACACCCTCTAATACCAAAGGTCTCAACCAAGTAGATCAGGGTTTCCAAAGTCTTCTGGTTCCCAAAGGAGCCCAGCTAAACTAATCATGGACTATTCTTCTGAGGTGGTGCGTAGGATATCTGCAAGCCACCTCCAATTCCCTTTCATCATTATCTTATCTACCTAAGTAACTTCCGTAATTTCCTTTGTGGTATCAATTCTCATTCTTTCCTGCCATCTGACTCTGATGTTCTTCTTAAAACTCAGTTTTCAAATCGACAAAATCTTTTAAATATGGGTCCACTTTAACTGTTTGACTTGCCTTGTTTGTTATTGTTTAAATAAATTCCATCTAAAGAGAACCAATATTGGATATCACTGTTTCTAAACATCTGAAAGACTTAACTCAGCAATGCTTCGAACATCTAGTGCTATTTTATCCCTCTGAGCATAATATACCGCATTGTTTTTATTTTTATTAAGTTTATCTAGAATTCCATTTCTCTAGGTACATGATACATTCTGTTAAGTAAACTGTACATGATACATTCTATTAGGTAAACTTTGTAAATTTTGTGGCGTTTTCTGATTAAAGCAATATCACATTCTAGGTCTGTCAAGTTGTTCTGGGGAAGCTTGTATCGGCTAAAAATAATCAGTAGTTTGATATTTTCAATAGCAATCTATCAGAAAAACATACACACACAAAACATGAAATACTGTTTATTCAAAAACACGTTTACTATGACTGAGTTATGAATCCCAATGGAAAAAAAGCATTCCTTTAAAAACAATAATTTTTCCCCAACTTGGCGTAAACAGATTAGGAGAGTGAAAGGACAAAATGCGAGCGGAAAGCATTTCAACAAAATCCCTCCGTGAGAGTGGAAGGAACTCGGTAATGCTTTGTTACTTCATCGGACTCCGCTGCCTGTGTGCTACATTCCGTAGTTTCCCCCTCAAAAGCAGCCACGGCGAAAAACCGCAAGAGTTAATTCTCATTGTAATGTAGGTTCATTTCGGAGTTTGTGCCATTGCTGGAAATTCCTGCAAAACAGTTTTGGGATTACAATTCTAAATTATACGGAAAACTGGAAACACGATTTTTCCCCTTCCTGAATTATTTCTATTTCCACTGCTACTGGTGCAGTTTGAGAACTGACACTGCTTCTGTAATTTTATTATCTAATTTAATGATGGGATTCGTATTACTCTCGCTTCTAAATTCCAATTTTCATTCTTCTCCATCTCGCCACAGAATACATTTTTAAAGGAAATCTGAAATTTCAGCGCAGTGCTAGAATTATCTCTCTCCCTCTTGCTTTCAGACATACTGTGATAAGTTGTGGACCCCCAGTCCAGGGATGATATCAACCTACATGGCAGATAAACCTTCTCCAGTGTTTAAATGATTACCCTAATTTTCCAGACACTCATACATTTATGTGTTAACAAATTTTCTTTATACTCTGGGATACAAACCATCAGTAACATCCACAATTTAGTAATTTAATCATGTTAAAAATGTTGCCAATGAGACCACCCTCCAAGAGTATTACCGGACAAAATATAAAATATTAAATGCACGAGTAACTGGTACATATATAATTTAAAGGAGTGATGACTTGCAATAAACGCAATCTGTAAACTGTAAAAAGAGTTATTTTACGTGTAAACCTAAAGAAGGAAACACAGCAGTGACACTGGCTGGGATAACAATAAGAGGCAGTTTCTCATTAAAATTAAATTGAGAGAAAAGGTACTGCAGAAGTAGAGTCCCAAAGTTTGCACAATTACAATACGCAATAAAATACTTTTTCCTCGCGACTAAATATATAGAAGGATATTTTGCTGAACGGAAAAGTAAAGTAATGAACGGACCGCAGCGAAGGAACAGGAACCTTGAAAATCCGTTTGGAAAGTGCAGACCTGGCAACAGAAATATGACAGAGATGAGTGAAAAACCTCTCATTTCAGGGACGAAAACCTCATAAAGATGAAAAAACCTAAGGGGAGCAATGTTAACCAGCTTTCAGTCATGGTTCTTCTGATCTCTCTGGTAATCAGCTAGGCAAAACAGTGGTTAAGTTTCTTCGGTGCAATCGAGTATTCTGTACATCGCATAATCATGGCCACCGAAAATAGATCTGTCTTCCGGTGATCTCGGTATAATGCTGTATGAGCCGAGTCCCATGAAACTTGAACCACGGCCCGGTGATGGCCTGGCCTGCATCGGTGGCAGAAGTACGATTATGGCTAACTTTAACCTTACATAAAGTAAAAACTTACTGAGGCTAGAGGGCTGTAATTTGGAATGTTAGATGACTGGAGGGTAGATGATCAACATACCGATTTGAAGCCCTCTAGCCTCAGTAGTTTTTAAGATCCGAGGGCGGAAAGAAAAAGTGCTGACAGAAAAAAGTGCGGACAGAATAAAGTGCGGACGGAAAGACATAGCCGGTACAATAGTTTTCTTTTACAGAAAACTAAAATTGAGTCAAATCCAAAAGGAAACATCACAGTATAAACATTAGAGTGCAAGAATGAGAGCACTTCAATGCCAAAAAAAAAAAAAAAAAATTATTCGACCTCTTCAGGGAAGATGGTATCAGTTAACAGCTAGCCTCAGCGACACCTGGTAACAAAACACCCTTGCTGAGGTTCAGTTCACTTCCGGAGAACTGACTTTGCAACGGTACTTTCTGAGAGCCTCCATTCTCGTTTTTCATCTCCCTCGTGTCTTTTCTCGTCCCTTTTACGAGCTAATCTTCTGTCAGCAGACAATTGTCCTATCAGCTTTTCCCTTTACTTGAATGGCTATTGTGGATCACTTTCCTTGGTCCTTTCTTCACTTAATTCTTGGATTGTAGTGGTCAGTGGGCGGAGATATTCCTCTCTGCCACAAACTCTCTTGCAGTATTTCACGCTTCAGGCGTTCCCTTCCTTTTTAAGGAATAGGTAATTCTTTCTAGACTGTTATTACAAAACTGATGCTTACCTGTTATCATGTACTCCACCTCTTTCTGTTTTCCATTCCCTTTACACTCCACATTACGCTTAATATGCACTTTGTCCTCTCATTTATTTTTTTTCTATCCATTTCTCTCACTTTGCTCTATTTTCTCTTTGCTCTTTCTACTGAATCTTCCCTTTATACCCACCTCTTCCACATTAATTCCGGATACCTTCATCCATTTCCCGTTCCAATCTTCCGTTTTTAGGCAAACCCGTTTCCCTTCTTCAGTACTCCTCATAAAGTGGATTCTCCCACTCATTCTAGTCTCATTCCAGGCAGAATTATCTCTTCCCTCCGCGCAACGACAACTGTTTTCATTTTCTGCGTCGCAATGGAAATACCGGTAGTTAAGAGACATTTCATGGACGAATTAAAATGGCATAAGCGTATAAGGCCCCAACTGCAGCTGCCGACTGTACCTGCATTGTGTTCTTTGTGGTGGGTACGTAATGAGAAACAATCCCGCGTCCGTCCAGCTAGTCAGAGACTCGGTATAGTTTTTTAATCACTAATACATCTACAAGTATACGAAATCTAGTGGAAAGCGTCAAGTTACCATAAACAAAAACAACAACAAAGACGACAATAATCATAACAATAGAAGGACGGAACAACAACTACAGCCGAGGCTTCGCCGAGGCTAATTAACATGAATCGCATCCACCTTGATTATATTTTGATGGTGCACAAGAAAGTCCAGCCTAAGCCTTTAATTATGAAAGAAGCAAACTATCCTACTTTACTGAAATTTTACTCGACTAATGATGTTATTTATCATCATCTTGGACAGCAGTGAACAAGGAGGGTCTCGGGAAGGTAACATCACAGATGCAATAGATGCCTATTGTGAAACTATAAGAAAAACACGCAAAGAAATAAAATACACAGATATATATCTATATATGTATACACACACACACACATATATATATATATACATATATATATACATATATATATATATATATATATATATATATATATATATATATATATATATATATATATATATATATATATATATATATATATATATCATATATATATTATATATATATATATATATATATATATATATATATATATATATATATATATCCTATATATATATATATATATATATATATATATATATATATATATATATATATATATATATATATATATATATATATATATATATATATATATATATATATATATTTACATGTTTAAATATATATACACATACAATGTGATATAATATATATATATATATATATATATATATATATATATATATATATATATATATATATGGTATGTATATATTATATACATATTATATACAAATATAT
Organism: Macrobrachium rosenbergii; assembly: GCF_040412425.1. NCBI lineage: Eukaryota > Metazoa > Arthropoda > Malacostraca > Decapoda > Palaemonidae > Macrobrachium > Macrobrachium rosenbergii. The sequence goes on from NC_089765.1 coordinate 4,295,789, forward strand.
CTATATATATGTATATAATATATGAATATATATATATATATATATATATATATATATATATATATATATATATTATATATATGCGGGTGTGTACGTATTTATTTGTTAGCACCTTATCCTTCCAGACCCTGGCTGCGAATAACCAGACTATCAACTACCAGGTAACTAATACACTGCCAAAGCCAACAGAGGCACACTGGATTTTTCCTAGAAAATCGGCCAAATCGCTTCCCTTCTTCCGGATGAACTTTGGGCTACGGAGTTCATCGTCATACACATGCGCGCACATACACACAAACACACTTCCTGATATACCATATGCGAGTTCGAATCCTGCTACGGACGTTATAATTTCTTCATCTGGTTCTTCGTTTGGAACTTAAGGCTTTGTAGTGGCAAAATGTGAAGAAATCGAGAAGGTAAAGAGCATTGTATTACTACAATTATACACGCACAACCATATATATATATATATATATATATATATATATATATATATATATATATATATATATATATATATATATAATATATATATATATATATATATATATATATATATATATATATATATTATATATATAATATATATGTATATATATAAAATATAAACTTTCTCTGCCCCCCTTGACGTGAATATAATTCCAAATAGAAATATTTCTCTCCTTAAACGCATTAAAAGAAGGACGGAAATTACTTTGCAATGAAACTGACGTTTTTCGCATGCAAGGTCTTTCTTCGTACTTTACAAAGCAATCTCACAAAGTCCTAGATGTAATGCAACGTATTTTACACGTTCAAAGGTGCTAAACTCTATTCAAGAGGAAGTACATTATTTCATGGAGGAGAATAATCCCCCATGACATCTCGAGAAAATGTGATGATAATCATTATCTCTGCAATGTAATACATCATCTCAAGCCCCGTAGCTGGGGGCCATTTCCCTCACCATCTACACCTCCCACTCTTGCGATATCCATGATTTCGCTTTTCAGTATGTTATCATGAAATGCTCGGAGTAACGTTCCGACAAATAAGATTGCAGGTCAAATAATATATTTACGATTACATACACAACTCCAAAAATGGGCAAATAACCCCCGGCGTTAGACTCTATTTACGCAATGCGTAGGCACAAGAGAATGTTTACGTGTGGAATATAATACGATAAAAGCCCAAAATAAGCATGACTCAAATCAACGGACGCTTTTTCGAAAAGGACAATAATAAAGACAACTTTGGCGCGCATGAACACTTCACCCGTTCCGCTGCTCTCCAATAATGCCGTTCGATGCAAAATTCGACATTTCAAGCCAACCTAAATATGCGCGGTAAAACATCGCCTTTTTCTGCCATCTATCAGACAACTTGACATTGCAATTTTATTTGGGGAACAGTGCCATTGTTTTCTATTGCAGGTTCAGAGATCAGCTTCCATTTGGTTTGGGGTTTTTCTTTCGTTCTTTTTTCAATTTTCCTTTTATTTCTTTGCTTCGAAAATAATTCAATATTCGGGCTGCTTTGCTTTGTCTTCAATATCAAGAAAGTGTTCCACGTATTTATGTAATTAAAATCACGGCCCCTATACAACTGGTTGTTCGATCGGCAACATTAAATACCGTTGGTCTAATCAGTACTAGAATGAAGGACCACCAACAGTCACCAGAAGCTTTCGACCCACGAGCCGCTTGAACATCCATGGGGCAGGGAGTGGGGCGAGCAGCTACATACGATAAATAAATAAAAGTACATGAAGCAAAATGCCCCTGTGAAATTCCACCATTCGTGTCTTCCCTGTCCTTTGTGTTCCACAAATCCACGCTCATCCCCAGCCTCCCCTCTCATAGCTCTCGTTTAAGCAGGTCTTGGTCTTCTTAAGTCTTCTGATGTCCACAAGAGCCCAGTTGATACTACCCAGTACGATTCTCCTGGGGTTGTGCGAAGGACATGTCCAAGCCATCTATATAACCCTTTCAACATCATCATCTCATCTCTATGCAGAACTACCGCGACACGACTTCTCTTAGGGTAGCATTTCTAATGCTTCTATCTGGTTCCTAATATTCTTCCTGAAGCTTTATTCTCAAATCGACAAACTCTCTTACAGTTTCACTGATTCATGTCCACATAGCAATACAGATCACACTCGTTTTCTGTACAGTATAAACTTGCTTTCGTATGCAAATTCTGTCTATTTGAATTCCAAATCTTATTCAGCTTCCCACTGCTTCAATTGCCTTTTTTAGTCTGTCACTAAATTCAAACTCAGAAGGACCAATGCTGGATATCACTACAGCTATATATTTGAAAGATTCAACCTAATTCATTTTTCTCCACATGATGTTATTTCATCCCTTGGTGCATGTCCTGGAAAGGGTGGATAGATGGCACTGCAAATGGATTAAAAAAAGAACAGCCTAGATATTTAGTAAGCGTGAGCACAAGCAGAGCATATATAGGGTATCGGTGGGTAAGGGGTGTACAATACGATGTTTAAACTGGGTGATGTCTTGGAATTTTTCTCTACATGGGGGTTCTAGAGCCACCCAATGTCAAGGGAAGCCGTTAAATTCTGAATATATATATAGATACACATTCATATCTATAAATGTGTATTTGCATGTACTTATGTATGTATGTATGTATGTATGTATGTATATGTATATATATATATATATATATATATGTGTGTGTATGTATAATGGGTCCTTTCTCTTTAGAAAAGGTAGTGCCAGAAGTTCCTAACCTTCTGGTTGGGTTGCAACACACCATAGTCAACAAACCTCCAAGAGAATGAAAAACAAAAAGTTAACCAATAACTTTCACTAAAGCACAGCTGAGTGCCGTTCGATAAAATGAAAAAGTATAATACCAAGCTTGTGCATTATATTCACAAAAAAAGCACAGCACGGGGATACTTTAGCCCAACCCTTCAGTTAACAAAGTTAATAATAATAAGCTAACATAATTCACGAGCGGGACGAGATAAAAAAAAAAAAAAAAACAGAAAACCCGGAAACCAATCAAGCGATTCATCTGACTCATTTGAGAGTCAACTTTTCTTTTCCAAATGTCATTTGAATTTTAATTCCAATTTTTCCATCCGTTCCCCAGTGTTTGTGCTACTCACTGCATAAACAATATAGATGCAAATAAGGTATGGGCGAGTTGAAAAAAAAAAACAAAGGAAAGTAATCACCTTCATTACTGTAACTCATAATCGAAATCACTTTTTTCTTCCTAATTCATTCGCTGATGCTACATTTTTTCGGAATGTTATGCGTTTGTCCATTTCAATTTCCTCTCGTCGTTTAATCGATTAACCTCAATAATGGTTAAAAAAAAATAAGGGTTATTGTTCCAATACAGAAACACTCGAACTCTGTTCTTCATTCACTACTTATGGCCTCGCTTCCATGAGCCTATAGAGTCACGCCAACACTAGTTACTCGACATTTTACATACATCAGTCATTTTATTCCCAGAGACAAAGTGTGAAAACCCTTCAAATCCTTCATGCAAATCCCTTCTAGAATGTGGAACTTTCTTCCATCTCCTGAATGCTTTGCAACCGTCCATACAAGGAAGTCCATTCAATTTTTCTTAGTTAGATTGCTGAAATAAAGAAGTAAAAAAGCGCCGAAATTTCTTCGACGCATTCGAGCTTTCTGTATGAGCTACGGCCCAGTGGTGGCCTGTCCTATATCGTTGCCAGACGCACGATTATGGCTACTGAGGCTAGAGGGCTGCAATTTGGTATGTTTGATGATTGGAGGGTGGATGATCAACATACCAATTTGCAACCTTCTAGCTTTAGTAGTTTTTAAGATTTAAAGGCGGACGGACAGACAAAGCCGGCACAATAGTTTTCTTTTGCAGAAAACTAAAAATCATTCATTTTCGATAAAATGTGAAGAGACATCTGTTCCTCTTATATCCCATCCCTTAATTTATGAGACACCTTCCATGACTTTGATTTCCCTAAATTAATAGAATGACACATTCCATTACTTTTATCAACATACAATTAATGAAGAATAGACGCCTTCCATCAATGTGATTTCGCCGAAATTGAACGAAAAATCTGACATTTTCAATGAGAGAGAGAGAGAGAGAGAGAGAGAGAGAGAGAGAGAGAGAGAGAGAGAGAGAGAGAGAGAGAGAGATCCTCAGGAAAACTTGCTAAAACTAAATCCGCATTTGTAGAAGATATCGCGAGTGATATTCGTTCAGACATTATACACAGAAAAAAAAAAACTTTTATTTGTCATTAAGTAAAACAATGTAAATCAGCTTAAAATCTTAGACTTGACACCTGAAACGGAAGCTAAATGTCTGAAGCCAACAAAAATATTCAGTACAGATAAAAATGTGATAAATTCTTTGCATAATTATTTCTGCACTTTTGCCTGATTTAGCCGCACTTGAGGGGCTTAAAACAAGTGCTTCCACTTTATCGATTCTGTACCCTTACAAGATTACTCAGAGAATTCACATCTAAAATAAATGTTGTAAATCAAGCACAAATTAAGTTTATCCAGGATGCGACCCTGTCACTTTAAAAATATGTTAAATTTTCAAGTCCTTTCCCTTTCGATCTACGAAGTTTGGAGTGAAATCCAGGACACGATTTGTCATGCTTAATTTTCATTTCAACCGAAGCGTTCCCTTTTCCATGCAACGTTTCTTATCCAGCTGTGTCATTACTGCACATCAGCTCGATTTTTTATAACTGTATCACTGGATTGGACATGAAAGACGTCTGACATGCCGTTTTTCTTGTTTGCTCTTATCCTGCGAGAGGATCTTTAAAGCCAAAAGATCCTAATTGTGAAGCAATATCATTTTTGGAAACCTGAGTCAGAACTTTGGACACTAGGTAAAGAGTAGAAGTTTCGAAGAGATGATATGGGCAGCGAACAGGTAGCCATCAATTCCTAGTTCTCTCCTTCAGGCGGGTACTATCTGAATTGCCAATCCCAACTTTTAAAGCTTTCTCCAACGTTCAAAATAATTTCCTGGTAGATTTTAGCAACAGAAACTATGGCTGATATTCAAGATTGTTATCTCGAGTGAGTTTTACATCTCGTGTTACTTCTTATTGAAAAAAAATATAAGAACAGATGTATCTTGAAAGACAAAATATAATCTGTATCTTGAAAGACAAAATATAAAGAAATAAATATATAAAATAAATAAATAAGAAGTTACAGTATATGAAATCTAAGAAAATTGGACATATACAGTACACACCACGTAATTAAAGACAGGCTCACAGTGAGTTACAAGTCTTCATCTTTTATTACATAACTGCTTAACATGAGCCTGATCAAGTCGCTCTTAACAGAGGTATATAATTATACTGAACGTAGTCATTTACCCAAGAATAAAAGCAAAGTCAAAGTCATTACCCGGGAAGACTGTTTTCACTGAAACCTAATCTGATTTTCCTTGAATGAAGAAAAGATCTATCTTTTTCTAGAAAATAGCGATATACAGACTATACTTGGATATCTAATGTTACATACAGCCTACATAATATATTATGTACAGTAATTAGGACATTTTTCCCCTGTCCCCATGTTCTCCAATAAAAAATACGTAACTTCTTTCTCTGCATCTTTTCCCACTTCTAAGTGGGGGTCGATGTTTCAGACAGCTTTCCTCCATGTGGCTCGGTCAAACACATCGTCCTCTGACAATTGTTTGTCTCTCAGATCTTCTCTAACTACATCCATCCGCCTCCGCTTTGGTCTTCCTCTTGCTCTCCCACCAGGCGCCTCCATCTGCATCACTCTCCTCCCTACATGTGTCTCATCCCTTCTCATCACATGGCCATGCCACTGAAGTCTCCTTTCCTGGGCCTTCTTGGATAGTTCGACGACTTTAGTGGTTCCTCTTATTCTTTCATTTTTGATCCTGTGAAAACTGTATTTCTTGCTGGCATCGCTCAAATGGAAAAGATAATTTTCATGAAACGTGTTTTCCTTCCTATCCTATCTTTCGCATTGTATATTAAACACTTTCTTAAACGAACAAACACACGAGGGACAACAGGAAACAGGTTTTGTATCCGAGAAAACCTATTCTAATATGATACCTGTGTTTGTTCAGACTTTAACACCCACCTCTCTAGTCTTCCTACATTTATACATATAAAGAAATTATAAATTTACACTGAGATGATGTAATAATTACTCAAACAACTTTCTATACTCAAACACACACGCCAACTCAAACACATCGCCAGCATGCTCGCATCCCAAGCAAGAACTCCCAAGCTCGATTCTTGGGTGAGAATGGACGTAAGGGGGATATTTTGTTAAAAAAAAACCACTGTGCCTCTTTTGACCTAAGCAGATAAACGGTTGTTAGAAGACAGGTCACCGCAAAAAGAAGAAAAACAGCAGGGTGTGGGGGAGCACATTCCAAAAACTCGCTGGGAACAGGAATAGTAACACATATCTGGGGCTGCCCCCTTTATGGAGGAAGGGCGTGTCATGGAAAATATACATGCACTTATAAGCATTTATGTATTAAGCCACATATGAACCATCCAATTTCACTATAACTTGGGAACAAAGTATCGTACATGCATGAACACACACACATATAAATATATATATATATATATATATATATATATATATATATATATATATATATATATATATATATATATATATATATATATATATATATATATATATGCATGCAAGTATGTATATGTACATATACAATATAAATATATACAATATAAAATATAATATATATTTGTATGTATATAACATGCCCTTTCCTAATTTTAGAATACGCAGCATCAAATAGGATGGACCGTCCAGTTCTCAGAAACTTTTTAGGGATGAAGCTGCGAGCACCACGCCCTTTATTTAACCCATGTGTGACGCTGGTACTTAATCAGAGCTTAGTCGACTGTGTGGCAGCAGGCAGGACGAAACCTAATCATTGCAAATAAGCCCAATGTTTTATCACTAGACCACAGCGTCCACTGTATATATATAAATATATATACCGTATATATATAATATATAATATATAATATATACTTATATATGTGCATGTCTTTGTAATAACCACACAATGCCTTCCTAACTTCTTGATTTCTTAACACGTTTTGGATACGCTTGTTACCACAAAGCCTATGATCTAAATGAATAAAACAATGAAGAAATTCTGACGCCCGTGTAGGATTCGAACTCGCACCCGGTATTTCAGAATCAGGTAGCTTGAACCACCTGATCATGCTCAGGGATATAAGTCTATACTCACTCATAGGTACACATATATGTCGAACTCAGATCCATTTACTAGACCTAGAATAGGCCCATCCTCACCATCGGAGTCAAGTTTGTATTCCTTTTATTGTTTTCTGGCTGAAATATATATGTAGACCCTACTGATCATCTTTTTTCCAGAGAAATATTTGTAATAACCACAATGACCTCTTTAACTTCTAAATTTCTTCCCACGTTTTGGATACGCATGTCACTTCAAAGCCTAAGATCCAAACGTAGGACCTTCTTTAATACAAGCGAAGGAACTACATGATTACACGTATGAACCAAACATCCACTTGCTAACATAATCAAGGGATTTACTGTTTGCTCTTTGTAAAGTAATTTGCAAAACGAAGGGAAATTGTGTTATCCTACCATTATACATCATGGAAATATGATTTACTACTTCCTCGACATGCAAACACGCAATATGGAAGCAAGTGCCTTTTATTGCACGAACTTTCATCTTAATAATGGGGCGCTGGCTATAGTATATAAGGAACGTTAACCGGCAAATATTGTTTCTATAATTTAAGCTCGCATAACGTTGTAGATAAGTGAGAGCACTTGCATTACAAGTCTGGAATGTGGCGAAGTTTATTCTGTGTAAATAATTTTAGACATAATGGATATCGTTTGATGAAAACTACTGTAGTCTGATAACAGCATTTTTTGTGTTTCACAGAGGGATGTTCTAGGATCACAGCTACAGTGGCACGTGTTCAAAGTGAAAAATCAGCCAGTTAAGCTAACAATTTTTTTTTTTTCATATAAAAGGCCAAACGATATTCCTGCAGTTCCAAATGGAAGGCGCAGGACGCATTCATGAAATAATTACGCTGATAATTCACACATAGCCTCCGTTTTAGAATATTAATTGAATTACTCAGTGTAGATTCGACTTCTGCGGGTCTTAATTGAGAGTCTGAATGATGCTGGGAATCGCATTAAGAGGTATTATAATTAATCCTCCTTACTTTCTTTTATCGCATGATCTCATAAAAAAAAACTTGACTATTCGATATTTAAAAATATTACCCCTGGATTTCTTCGTTAAACTTGAGAGCATGTCACACATAATATGCATTTGTCAAAATCACCATGAACATAATATACTGAAGAAAATGTACTTTCAGAGCACCAGGTAGATGAGTTTACTCTTTCAAACATAAGTTGATCGAATAAGTAATTATGGCAACACAACCAATCCCATTCCAGAGAGATGAAAATGCAATCGAGATAAAGCGGGAGATATAGAAGTGGAGAAAATAGGTATGTTCTTTTCAAAGGTGAACTTGAAAGAAAGGAATTTATATTATTCTCGTAGCACAACATTGAGTAAACGAGTGGTAAGACTGAACTGTTGTTCTACGAGACTTTGACATACATAGTGTATAATATCTGTGCGAATCAGGACCTCTTCTTTGCAACTCAAACGGCATTATTCGCGCACGTGTTTGATCGTCCCTGGGAAAGGAGAGGTCTTTTCCTGCGTCACTGCGGTGTCCAAAATTCATTGTGAATTCCAAGCGTATTTCAACGTTTGGTATTAAACATCTACTAACTCAATTTCGCTCCTAAACTATTCATTTACATATCATGGTACAACCCAATTCATTTATCGCATCAGCGGGCCGGGTCGTTCAGCCATGGTCGCCTGTTAATCACCCGGTAAATTGCCTAAACATTTCATCCCTAAAAACGTGACACCTCTTTCTCGCCCCTCTTTCCACACTTTCGTCCTTAAAGCGGGCCATTTTCCCCCTGCTTCACATGTATCCCTAAAACATGCTCTCTCTCCCTCTGTACATTCTCTCGCTTAATACAGGGCGACCGCTCCTTCTCTATATACGTCATTCCTGAAATGGACTAACCCTCCCTTTCTCTCTCAGCATCCATGGAAGCCAACCATCCCTCCTCGAAGCATTTTAACCCTAAAAATGTCTCTTTCTCTCTCTCTCTCTCTCTCTCTCTCTCTCTCTCTCTCTCTGAGGGACCTGGGGCAACCCGAACGAACTGTAAGGTCTGTAAGGTCTCTGAAGTGAATCACTACAAAAAGAATGACCCTACCCGGCCTATTCAATCTCTCTTCAGAATGCATCTCAGGATGCTCTGTTGCTCTGGCGTCGACGCTCAGTCTTGCAGCGACATCGACACAGGTTCCTGACGCTAAAATTCCTCTTCCGTCTCCCTCAACACAACCAGCAGGCACAAACAAGTCACCCCATGCACACAAGTTACAAATTTACAGAAATTCTATATTCTTAGAACAGAATATGGAATTTAGGCCAAAGGCCAAGCACTGGGCCCAATGAGGTCATTCAGCGCTGGAAGGGAAATTAACAAGTAAAAAGGTTTGTAATGTGTAACAGGAGGGAAAACCTCGCAGTTGCACTATGAATCAATTGTTAAGAGAAGGTGGAATATAAAAGTGAATATGAAGGCAGGTACAGTAAGAGGAATGAAAGCCAAAACGTCTTACTTCGAAGTTATTTGAAAAGCCTTTATGATACATGAAACAACAGTGATATCAAGTGTGGAAATATTTCATTTGAGAATATTTTACTTGAAGCGTAAATTATCTGCATCACTTCACATTTCACTAATATAACTGCTGAACGTCAATTATGTCCTCTGCCACTTTCTGAACGTGAGTTTGTCTTTTCTTCAAACACATCTTTCCTATTCCTCTATTTCTTAAAAGATACACTGTGTATTCCTTTTCTTGGGTATATAATTACTATTTCTGTTTTTCAAACGTCTCTTTTCCACATAAAACCATTAACTGCAAAACTCCTCTTTCTATAATGAAATCGTCTACTCGAAAACGTCCCTTATTTCCAAATAAAATCGCACATCAAAATATATTTTTCAATCTCACATGAAACCACCTTCTACGTAATATTTTTTTCATGTTCTATAACCAAACTTCGGAAATATATTTCCCTTTCCTCCAATGAAATCACCAGCTACAAAAACTCTCTTTTCCCAATTGAAACCACCAACCACTAAATATCTTCTTCCCTTGCAGCGTCTGTAACAGAGACGCCATCATTAGACACTCCCTGCTGAATGTATAATGTAGAGGCTGAAGAAAGTTGTGCGTCTGAATGAACTGGGTGCCGGCGACCGATCTCGAATGATGCTATCGGAAAGGCAGGGGGTGCTTCAACAGCCGTTCCTCATCATTATGCGTTCAACGAATGTGCTTCATTCGGCAATGACGGCTTCACTCTACACTCTGGAAGGTCCTTATACGCGATCAATAAATTTCACTGACACACTTTTACTGAGCGATAAAATCTACAATTTCCTTTTAATTTGTACTGAGTTTCATTCAAAATGACTGAATATGGGACTTCATAATGCACTTCATGTTACACAGATAAACATTTCTATCAAACTTCCCCAGGGACCCTCCTCTTCCCCCAGGGACCTTCCTCTTCCCCCAGGGACCCTCCCCTTCCCCCAGAGACCCTCCTCTTCCCCCAAGGACACTTACGGTGGCTTTTCACGAGAACTTCAAAAGAAAATCATTAAAATTATTGATGAATTTAACCATGGTTAATACTCATGATGATATTTAAAAGTACATTTTTACAAAAATGCCGATAAGACTTCAGTATCATTCTTTACAATGCAGTTTTTAAAACGACCGAGTAATTCCATTATTATACCTTCCAATCCAATTCCTTCGACGGTAATGAAAACCCAACACTATATAAAATGTTCGAAAGCTATAGGGTGACTTCATACAATGAAACATGCCGCGAAATATTATGGATGTTATTAGTATTAAACCGCATTTACATCAGAAATGAGCCTCATTATAAAGATAAATAAAACATTACCATCAGGAAGTCTAACTACAAGTAAGGCTTCAAATATCAAGTACAGAAATGGTAATGTTACTTTTACATCCATGCTACAGAGTTTAATTGTGAGATACATTTTGGTCATCATGAAAATCGTAAACTCATTAAAATCTGAGAAAAATTCTTGAGGAAAATAAGTATATATATATATATATATATATATATATATATATATATATATATATATATATATATAAATAAATAAATATATATATAATATATATATATATATATATATATATATATATACAGTATATATACTGTATATATATAACTACAAATACAAATACCGAGATTTTCTTTAGAAACAAATGGTACAGAGACTTCCTAAAGAAAGTTACATTCAACATCCATTTTATTAAAGTTAATGTCAAAACAACTTAGCTCATTTTAAAGGAAAAATGATAAGCCTGGGTCCAACCCTCTAACTCACAGAAACAGTTACATACGAGTATTCACCCACTAATTCACAGAAACAGTTATATGTTTAATTTTGCCCAACAAATCCCAACGGCAGTTGCGTAGCCATTACATAAGCGGACACATAAAATATATGTCTGCCCACACAATCACTCAATTGATCCTTTATTGCAATGACAAATTGTCTGCCTAATTTATATGCAAATGCGGAATACTTCCAATGACGAACACGGCTCCAATTTCCACGCGGAGCAGTTTCCATTCGAGAACAACCCAGACAAGTTTGGGTAATTCTGCTGCAGTCGTTGTCTGTTTCGTCTGTCACGTCGTCATCTGTTGTATTTGTAGCTTCGTGTGTTGTTCTGATGTCATCTTCAATTCGCTACAGTTGCAGGTTTTCGTTTTTATTAGCTTCGCCTCATCTACTGTTTTTGCTTTTCAGTGTTTCTGTACATTTCCTATTCTGTACATTACGTTCACAATTATTATGCTTTTGTTTTCTCATTTGTTACGTTTCGTCTCATAACGGCATTTAAAACTCTTATTTTACATTTTACACTATCTATCAAGTTTCTCCCACTGAACAAATTTACATCCTTCAGTGGTCGATTTAGCTTCTTACTATCAACTTGATTCCACTCACTTGTTTATTTCATTTCCCTAGAGTTTAATATTGTCTTCGCAATTTTTTTAATTGTGAAAAATACCGTTTCCATACCCAGAACCAAACACACTCGTACAATACTTTGGACTACAGAAATCTCATCAACGCTGCTCCTCACTTCGATAAAAATTTCAGTTATGCTGTTCTAACGCTGCCATAAAAAATCACATCTCTGAAAAATACAAGAACTATGACCGATGTCAGCTACTGCTGGCAAAAAGTTTATACTGCGCAAATGTCCCAGCGCTATGCCCGGAGCCATTCATACCACACTGAAGAAAATCAATTTACATAGCTTCCAACTTCCATGGAAATTCAAGTTATGACAGTTTTAACTTTTAAATAGAATTTCAATCACAGGGGTACTAACGCTGTCATTTCATTTATATCGTTTAGTTCTTTCTTTGCTGGAAATTGTAGCTTCATCTGTTCTATAACACTGACGGATACCTCGGTTACGCTCTCTCTGACTTTTCTGAACATTTCAGTTACGTTCTTCTAACTTTGATAAGAAATGTGTTACGTCGTATTAACTTGACTACGGCCTCCGAACACCAAGCAGGTTTCCGAACAAATAATAATCAACTTGAGCCAAATCTTTGTGTACGTAACTTTATGAAAATACTGTCCGCATTATCTCTGAAAGAGAATTAACCTGAAAGATAATAAATAATAATAATACCCATTAAGTACATCTTCATACATGACAGGAAGACATAAACGTTATGGATGTAATAGTAACATGAATATATTTCAAGGCTAAGTGACTGTAACAGAATACAGCCAAGGCACTCAGAGGGTGTTTAATTAATTAATTAAATTAATGACGCCATGCATTCCACCTTCCCTAAACTGAGAATATTACTCTGGCCACAACTAAATTTCAGTCTGTCTTTGCTACGCAAACGACGTCACAACAATCGCACGGAATTGAACGGAAAAAGGTGCCTCCTTATGCTTCAAAGATATTGGATAAAACAAATTTTTTTTACGCGAAAATAGAAAAGCCAACACGCACGATTTAATCAAAATGCTTCTTCTAAATCGGAGAGAAAAATTCTAAAACAGCGTGCACTACTATATATGACAACAATGGACGCTCATAAAAAAAATGTACCAATTAAGGAAGGAATGAATAAGGAATTTGATGAATCCGCCTCTCATATTCTCGAATCGTCTCAGAAGATAGGTTTACTTTCTACATTCCTGAATAAGAATAATTAAGAACAGGGAAAAAATATGAGGCTCATTACAGATGTTACAAACTGAAGGAAATTCCTTTCCCATCTAATTGAAAACCTGACAAAAAATATGGTTTCTCGAGTCTGATTACTCTCCAAGATTTGACAGAACACCAAATTCTGTAGATTCCAGTAAGTACAGTGACAATGACACTGAGAGAAAGATGGTACATAAGAGGACATAATAATGACGAAATAAAAGAGAAATTCCGAGACAGAAAGATAACGTATGATGAAAGGAAAGAATGATAGGGCAGGCGATAGGATAACATTCATTTTCGCAATTCCCGATTCCAAAACCAGGAAAGATGTGAAAACAAGTAAAAAATGCGCCGAAGTTTCTTCGACGCAATCCGGTTTTCTGCGCCAGCGTATAATGCTGTATGCAACTCTCAGGCTGTATGGAAACTCCAGCCGCGGCCGCTGGGCATACAGCCACACGGCCAGTGGTGGCCTGTATAGCTAACAATAGCGGTGCCAGACGTACGATCATGGCTAACTTTAACCTTAAATCAAATAAACACTACTGAGGCTAGAGGGTTGCAATTTGGTATGTTTGATGATTGGAGGGTGGATGATCAACTTAACAATTTGCAGCCCTCTAGCCTCAGTAGTTTTCAAGATCAGAGGGCGGACAGAAAAAGTGCGGACGGACAGACAAACACCAATCTCAATAGTTTTCTTCTGCAGAACACTTAAAGTATAATTTCCTGAAACCGCACAAACTTTGCTCAAATTACCCTGAGTAAACAAAGGGGTCAACTGAAATTAGTCTGGACACTATCTCTGAGAAAGTCACCAAGTGTAATTTTATTTGGGGTGGATGGACGTCAGCACATACAGAGATTGATTAAATAGAGCAATATAAACAGGGCGCCCTTCTTTAACTACTACCATCATACAGGAGGTGCGGGGAGGAGGAGGTGCAGGGGAGAGAGAGAGAGAGAGAGAGAGAGAGAGAGAGAGAGAGAGAGAGAGAGAGAGAGAGAGAGAAATAATCTTTTATCAAATATACACAAGAGTTATACAACATATAAATAGACGTTTAAATCTGTATGTATGTATGTTTGCGTATGTATACATTATGTATGTATGCAAGTATGTATGCATGTGTATATATATATATATATATATATATATATATATATATATATATATCATATACATACTTACTAACACAGACAGGAATAAAAAAAAGAGGGGATAAAGCGCCATTTGTTATTCAGCCCCTAATAAAAGGCAAACAGCCTATGAAATGAGAGAGAGAGGGAGTTCGCAAATGAGAGGGAGAGGGGAGAGGGGAGAGGGAAGCGCATGCGAGCGAACGCGAGAGGGGAAGGCTCAGCTCGGAGACGATTCCGCTGTACTTTCAACAGCAATTTATTCTCCAAATGGGAATATCTGAGCAGCTCCACATCCTATGAATGTGGAGGAACGTTCGTGTAATTTATATCGTGCAAAAATACATTCGAGTGAATCGTAATCGAGTCAAACGTAAAGACTATTACGCACTGACTGACACGCTTTCGAGTGATTTCATTCCTTCTTTTTAAAAATGAAACGTTAGGCAGCTTAAGTTAAAAATCCTTAGAATGTGAAGGGAAGTGGGTTTATTTCATATCCTCATTGAAAAATATTGACCATAAAGCACGCCAGGCACAAATGGCAACACAGAGAATTCAACAATATTCGATGTTCATCAGTCTTCGGCTATGCGACCAATTGGCTAATTGAGACGGAAACAATTCAACACACTCGAAGCACTTTCAGCGCTGCATTTCTCTCACATCTATGACAAATATAAATATTTTCCCTATGCTCAGGTAGCGCAATGAAACAGAATTCTTCCCAAATGATTTCATAATAACAACATCAATTATCTCTTGATATTAAGCCTTCAGCCGTCACCATTACTTTTTTCGCTCAACATCTTTCCAATCACACTTTCAACCACTGATCAACTGTATTATGAACTCATAATTCCCACACACTGGTTCATTATCCTATCTCTACCACAGAGGGATAACTGATCCCCAAAATCAACAGTTTACTCATTTCTTTCTCAGTCAAACTAACCTTAAAAGTTAATCAACAACTGGCGAATATCATTAATGCAACTCATTACCTTCCTAGATATCATTCTTTCCCCAAACCTTTCGACTGTTCTATGTTTATACTGGCTATCTTACCCCCACCAAAAACACCTTCTCTGTATTCTAAAATCAACATTTTTATTTTACCTAAAATATGCATACACACATACATGTCTAATATAGACTTTTTTATTTTTTTTTTATTTTTAAGTGGTGTCGTCTGAAGGGAACAGCCCTTCGGTTTCTCAGCTAGCCTTTAGGAATGAGACTGCAAGTTCATTTGCCATTTGGATAGTATCTCTTCACACTAACGGGACCACACACCTTCACTAGTATATGTACATACATACATGTAAGTATACATACATATATATAGAAATATATATATACAGTATATATGTACATATATATATATTATATATACATATATATACATATATATATATATATATATATATATATATATATATATATATATATATACTGTATATACTGTATATATGCGCAAAGCATTGCGATCAATTTGGCAATATGGTTACCTAAAACTTCTCACCACATTACCATCAGCACTGAGGGACAAAAGTACAAAAAGATACAATCCAGTGCTCATTTTCAAGGAGCTAAACAAATCAATAACCTACTAAACGTGACGCTAATACAATAGGCCCTGTAAAATTTCTATCTATTCAAATAGAATTTCGAGAAATACAGCAGATCTCTGGTTACATAGGCTGGTTCTTATGCTGAAGGATATCTATTTTTTGTATACTGTCTAGTAATGCTAATAATTTCATTAGCAACTAATTCTAAAAAATGTAGGCTTAACCCCTTTTCCAGTTTCTTCAACACTTCAGCAACGCATTGGAGCAAATTTTCAACAATACAATAATAAGGTTTTATTCTTGCATGTTAGAATTATGATAAAAAACTGACCCGAGCAAAACACTCAAATATCCAATGATTTCAAAACGGAGAGAATGAAAAGCAGCACCTGCCCAGCCGCTCACATGCACTGCCCTCCGCCAAGATCGAAGGCTGACTCAGCTGAAAAACACACCTGTTGGTCTTTTTCGCTAGAAACATTCCGATACTCCTCAAAGGTAATAACTCATCAATTATGGACTCGAGTGGCTTACTTGACCACCATTCCTATGCAGACCACACCCGTTTTCTTGCCCTAAAGCACCATCAGCATCTCATTCGAGACCTATAAAGCAGCATTCTATGGAAAAGCCTTTGGAACCCTTGCAGGATAAGGTCGGACCCAAAAGAATGGACTTCCACAGTCTGGACTTTGAAGACACAATGTGATGCACATATGAACTGGACTAACCTCCGCCCAAACTTATATATATACTATCTGGTCGCCTCTCATTTTTATGGTTCGCGCCTACGCCCAAATATCCAGCACTAACCCCCACGGTGCTCTCTTGTTCCCCTGGTTGACCCCGCCTACATGGCTTGCTGCTACTCACTTATTGGTGTCTTGCCCATATCGAGGAGACATCACACGTCTTACCTGGAAGAGAGAGAGAGTCATTTATCATTTTAGGTTAAGGTCTTAAAATACTTACTAATAAAGACGTAGCAAATGATCAATAAATCTCCTGCAATTAAGGCCATTCACCTGATCTTCATGAATCAGCACCTTAGCCATTAAAAAATGTACACCCCAAGCCTTATCTGGAAGTCTCTTCCAGAAAACTTGAAGGGTGATTTTGCCAATCGTTCATTATGACCGAGAGAACACCTTGGGCAAAATGATGCACGATTCGATCCTGATAAAATGGAAAACATCAGTATAGTTACAACTTTCATGAACATTCAGAGCATCGCCTTCGTAACCGTTCCAGGTCACAGCTACATTCTCTACGCCCACACGATTCGCTTCCTCGTCGTCGACATTAGGATGCAGTGCACCGTGCCGGATATGATCAGCGCCTCCTGAAATATTATTATCAAAGCAGCAGGTGTGCTTCTCAGGAAACAAGAAAGAAACACCTTCAGTCTTGTACGGAGCATCGGCTTCTCTCCGTCCATCCAATCATTTCTTTCTTTATATCCTCCCTCTGTTTCGGAAGGTCAAGTGATTCTAGCCGGAGCGTCAGGAGGAGACACGTCTTTTGCACATATAAATGCAATTCCGAACCATATTAAATCAGTCCGGATTTATAAGATATACACTAGATAAATATTAACTGTTTGATCTTTCATAATACTGCAAAACGATACATATGAAAATAATAAGTCGTACTTTTCCCCACAAAACAAAATATCGGTGCTGTATTTAATTCTTTCCACTTCTCATTCCACTGTAATCCAGTTATTATCATTTCAGCACGAAAATATACCTATGAAAATAATAAATGCTATTTTTTCCACCACAAAATAAAATACCAGTACAGTATTTATTCTTTCCATTTCTACCTCCATTATAACTTGTTATTTTTATTCCAACACCTCAGGACGTCTATTGAAGTTTTAATTCCTCAAGCAGAATCTCCCCATTTCCCAAAGTTTTATTAGTAAGGGGAAGCCATAAAACCAGGCATTTTTCTTTGCGAAAATGCTTCACCATACTCATGGCGCCTGTTTTTCCTCTGCAAAACATTTTAATTAAATATAATTACTAAAAGACAACAAGTTCTCGGTGAAATGTAGCATATGTACGTGCACACATCCTGATCGTTTCAAAAAGGAGAAAAAAATATGCAGGTTCTATCAAAATAAGGTGGTGGTATTTTCAGACTCCCAGAATTGTTACCTTAATGATGAACGGGCAGCCGGGTGAACAGCAGTAGTAATCAACAGAGTGTAATTCATCCAAAGAATACTAATCAGCTGCTGAACACCATCGAATAAAAGTTTTAAAACGTTACAGAAAAAAATATAACCACAACATACCTTTTTATTACGACAAAATTTTTTTCTGTTATAGCAAAACGACTTCTGTCAGATGAGACAAATGTTTTTCAGTTGCAAAGAAAAAAAAATAAAAACAGCTTCAATGGCCACTATTCTGACATTTCCTATTTGCAAGGCAGTCGTTAACGCAGGGGCGAAAGCTATATTCAAAATATAACCTATTTTTCTCACAGCTTATGCTTTTCCAAAATTAAAGCTTTCTGTGATCTCGACGAAAGGGGAAATGTGTCCGTTTTACATTTTTCATTTTCTGGTCGTCACGCTAAACAGAAAGACTACCAATTCATTCGATAATTTTAGAGTTGAATACTTTTCTATTCATAAGCTTTTCACCATTGTACACGAATTTAAAGAGCAGTTAAGGAAATACTCCCTGTCACATTCATCATTGCACTGAGGAAGCTTTGGTGCAGACAGCCCCCACAGAATCAACAATTTCATGCATCTACAATGAAGATTTACCAGCAGCACTTCAACCCATCTACAAATACAGCGCTATTCGAAATTCATAATCTAACCGAATCGCATTTACGATTTAAATGAATCAAAGAACAAAGTCACAGGCATTATGTTCCCAAAGAAGACACCCGATAGCTTTGATGAACCATTATGAGTTCCTCGCAAGTGGGATATTTAATACTACGAATATCACATATGACTTCTTATTACCTTTCATTGCATACCACTAGTATACGTCAAAGCCCAATTATTTTACATCAGTGCACGAAAATTTTACATGAGAAATTAGAAAAATTACATGAGAAACTTACAATCTGCATGAGAAAAGGGACATTTATACGAACAAATTGAAATCAGCATTAAAAAGCATCTTTGCATGAAACGAAAAACTCCAGTCGTGGGGCGATTTGAGATGAACTTGAAGAGTCGTTTTTTTCCAAACACGTCGTCAACCAAATCATTTGAAATCCTGAAAACACAGACAATTTGGAGAGTGCAATGATTATATAGTGATTGCTGTATATAATAAGCGAAATAACATCACGCACCAACTGTCATCGAAGCCGAAAAGATCTCATGCATAAAAGTTAAAAAGAAAAACCAAAATATAAAAATACCATCACACTCGAGGTCAAAAAACCTAAATTATTCACATATACTTTTCTACACGCATACATACATACATAATTACACACAAAAACACACACATACATATAGAACTATATATATATATATATATATATATATATATATATATATATATATATATATATATATATATATATATATATATAATATAATCATCACATACAGAATTGTTCTGTGCATTAGCACAATACTAACAAAACCTCATTCAAACTGGATGGTATCTGGTGGAGATATTTAGTCAAAAAGCTACACAAAGCATTCTGGGGCAAACAGTCCTCACGGATACTTGACAATGAGGACTGTTTGTCCAAAAAGCTCGTAACTTTTTTTGAATAAATTTCTCCACTAGATACCATCCACTTGAATGAGGTCCTGTTAATAATATATATATATATATATATATATATATATATATATATATATATATATATATATATATATATATATATATATATATATATATATATATATATATATATTATAATTTGATCTACATGAAATATCTTATTGCTGAGGAAGATTTGCAAGTAACTCCTTCAGTATGTGAGAAAGTGATTGAAAGTGGTTCACTGTACAAAAACATCGGTGGTGAGCACGGTAACAATAACAACCCTTCAAGATGTCATGGGTTTACCTTAAACCCAAAAGACTGAAATTATGTACAATATGTTGAGTGTCTGAATCTGCTGAAGGCATCAATGTTAAATGTTCTTGTCACTTAAAATTTCGCTGATATTTTCTTCAATGTTCCATAAGAATATAATAATTATATATAAAACTTACAGAGTAAACAAGGTCCTGTTCACCAATCAAACTACCGGACCTAACAATCTTTCTGCTATAAGATCTTATATATATATATATATATATATATATATATATATATATATATATATATATATATATATATATATATATATATATATATATATATATATATATATCTTCTTCTTTTCTTTAACGTGCTTTTATTCCCATTTTTGTATGGGTACGCATACGATGCCTTCTTTGAAGGACTTTTGATTTGGCTTTGGGGTAGACCTGTGGTCTCGATCGGCTGCCCTGCCTGACATCGCTTAGGGCCCCCCCGTACGTATGTTTCATGTATCATACCCGACCCAACGCCCTTTCTTCCCAGCAGCGAAGTTATTGCGCCGGGTATGGCGAGGAGTTGAGACGTGTGAGATGTTTGTTATGTTTTTAGAAGGTGTTGTAGTGGCTTTGTTTTTGTGTGTATTTAGTCTGTAACATCCATTTTGCTTTTTACAAACCTATCAAGTTGATTACATATATAATCCGGGATGTCTACACGGATAGCAAAGTGTTCGCCTCTCTGATCAACCGGCTGCAGGTTTGAACTCGCGCCACAGACCTCTACGAAGTCCGAATATATATTGTCACGATGCGTATCAAGTACCTGGTTATTACACGACTAATCTCAAGATTCAAAAATATACCTCACTTCAGCCAGATACCTGAACTCTCATAACATTAATTGTTACGACTGAGTACTCTAAAGGTAACAGTGATCCCTTAAGAAAAAACTTATTTATCAATCACTTGAAAAATCAAACTAAGTTCGTCCAGAATATGTGAGGTATAAAAATTAAACTAGAAATCTTCTAGAGTAAAGGCATCACTCCATCAAAAACTCTAACTGTTTCTGGTCTTAACCACTTTAGCAAAACTAAAGACAAAACATGTTTATCACTTTGCCTTATGCACACACAATCAATCCTATTCACTGGTGATCAATAAATGAAACACTGTTTTTCTAAAAATGTTAAATACAAAAATTTATTTTCAGATTCAAAGTTTATAACTAGAATTCACAATTAATTAGAATTCACAATCTGAAAAATTTACTATTAGTTGAAAATAACACAAAACTCAATGAATTCTTGAATTAAATTATGAAACAAAACTAATTCACAAAAACTTTATCAGGAATTTAAATTAATCAAGTAAAATTTAAACTATCAAGAATTACTCAAGATTTAAAAAGAAAATCTCAATAAATGAAATTAAGTATGCAATGTTAAATTACGTATGCAAAATGAAATCAAGTATGCAATGTTAAATTAAGTATGCAAAGTATGCAATGTTAAATTAAGTATGCAATATGTTAAATTAAGTATGCAATGTTAAATTACCAAGAAATACTTACAATGCTATGTAAATAAATGTTACATCACAAACATAAAAAATGTGAAAATATAAAGAAATTGTAAATAGAAAAACACACAAAAATACACGTAAGATTTATCAATAATGATTTCACTTGTTCAAAATTTCCTAACTTATCACACCATAACCTCTAACTTATCATACCATGGTATCAATAGAAGTAAAATTTCACGTTACCTTACACAACTTGTGAAAACCTCTGTAAATCACTTGCTGCAGCTGCGTTTACACAATACACACTTTTTACAGGGCGCGCTAGGTTTAACCTAAATAACTTTGCTAAATTCAGATCTCAAAAGTTAATGTTAAAAGTGACCACAAAATTTTCACGTTAAAAGTAATCTCTTCCTAATTAGGAATGAGAGAGAGAGAGAGAGAGATGGAACAAATCACTGGTCTCAGAAATCAGAATGAAATAGATTTTAGGATTCCAGTAATAATTGAAACAATTACATGATGTCATTAAAGCATTTTAGGTGCGAGATACTAAAAGAAGCTTCTAGAAGCAGGGAGGTGGCGTCATTAAAGCGTTTTGGGTGCGAGATACAATGGAGAAGCTTCTAGAAGGAGTTACGTCATCCCAGCAAAACGTTTTGAACGCATCTTTAAAACATGGCGTAATTGATCAGGACACGTTATTCTTTCTCTCAAAGTGGCGTGACGTGACTCAAACAATGCATGCAACAACATGAAATCACTCGTCTTGAGCCCGTATGGGACCAGATAGGCGTTGTTTTGCAAAACTGTCGTCGCTAACCCCAAAACAAAGCGTTCCCTCTTATCTCAACTGATGACAACTGAAATAAAACAAGCCTTGGTGGATACACACACGTGTTCACATACTCAAACTTTACCAAGAAAGATATTACGTTTCTAAATTACGTTACTATTAAAATTATAACAACAATTCTAAATTCGCTATCAAGTAATCATTAGTACTTTTGAGATCTGATGTCAAACTAAATATGACACTTCAACAACCATTATCATTAAACATAACACATGAAAAAGTAAATGTCAAAATTATAGGAGGATATACGTATTACAAGGCAACATCATGAAATTCCTCCCGAAGATTACTTATCCGGGTTTGAACTCAACGATTCACAACGGGATAAAATAATCTGCTATGACATTATCTTTTCCTGAAATGTGTTTAACACTTACATTATATGGTTGCAGGCATAAAGACCACCTGGTCAGTCTCATATTATTATTTTTCATCTTATTGATGAATGATTGGGTTGTGATCAAACAATACTAAAATTTCTTCATTCCTAGGTCGGTTCACATACACTTCAAACTTTTTCAATGCTGTGATTAATGCTAATGTTTCTTTTCAATTGTTGATATGTTTTCTGGTGCTTTTTCAACTTTGAAGACATAAAAACATACTGGATGTAAGATTCTGTTGTCATCTTTTTAAGTAGAACAGCTCCAATTCCACAGTCGGATGCATCAACTTCAGTATCACGAACTTTTTATTGAAGTCTGGAGCTTGAAGCACTGGTCTTAGTTAATATGGCTTTAACCTTCTCAAATGATTCTTGACATTCTGAGTCAATCAAACTTTCTTTTAGGACTGGTTAAGTCAGTTAAAGGGAGCTACTACGGCTGAGAAATTTGGACAGAAGCGATAAAATCCAGCCATGCCCAAAATCTTTGTAGCTGTTTCTCGAGCAGGAGGGTAGCCTTCACGGATACCTTCTACATTAGCGTCAATAGGAGGCGAGAAGGCCTTTTCCAACTTCAAATCCTAGGTACTGTACAGTTTGCCTTTCCAAACTCACTTTTTTTAAAGTTGATTGTTAGTCCTGCTTCCTCGGTTTCTCACACTTTCCTTAATATCTTCATGTTCTTCCCATGTATTAGAATAAATCACAATGTCATCCAAAGGTATACACCTACTCCTTCTATTGATCCTAGTAGTTGATCCATCACTCGCTGGAATGTTGCAGGTGCATTCATCAGACCAAAGCGGCAAAACAGTGTTGATACAGTCCAAAAGGAGTAATGAAAGCGACAGCAACTTAGCATTCTCATCTAACGGAATTGATAAATATCCTTTCAACAAGTCTATCTTGAAACAAATTTGGCTTGCCCAATATTATCAAGTAATTGATCAATAAAGAGCAAGGATAATTGTCAGCCACACTGATGGAATTCAGTTTCCCTATAATCAGTACACATCCTAAATGAGCCATCTGGTTTCTTCACTAACACACAAGGAGAACTATAATGACTTGAACTGGGTTCTGCTAATCCATGCTGCAACAAATATTCAACTTCTTTCTTCAAACATCTCGATGAAAAGGCGATATAGCGATAAGCTCTCATTTTAAAAAGATTTTCCATCTTCTCTGATCTTTATCTCATGCTTTGTCAGATTGGTACACCTAGGTACATCTGCAAAAATTTCAGGGAAACTTTGAATAACTTCACTTAATTCACTACTTTGCTCAACACTCAGATGTTTTAGTTTATCTTCCAAATTTTCTAATATTGAAGAATTGTTCATCTTGTTTTCAGCTCCTAATTCATGGCCATCATCGTCCTCTGTAGATGAAGTTGTTTTGTGTTATTGACACTGTTTCAGTTTAGTCTCTGAGAAGCAGGTTTCAAAGATTCACATGTATCTTCCTCTGTCGTTTTCTTCTTCCTGGTGTTTCAATCACATAAGTTCGATCACTTAACTTCTCTATTATCCTATATAAGGACCTTGAAACTTATTGGTAAGGGGAAATCTTTTCACTGAAGAACACTAGAACTTGCTGTCCAATACTAAAATTTCTTAGCTTAGTTTTAGCATCATATTTCCTTTTCATTTTCTCTTGACTTATTTTCAAATTTTCTAAAGAGAATTTTCTAATTTCTCTTAATCTTTTCCTCAAGTTCTTCACATATTCTCCCTGGATTTCCTCTTGATTTTCTTCCCAATTCTCTGCAAGAATCTTCAATGGACCTCTAATGTCTCGACCAAAAATCATTTCATTTGGTGAACATCCCATGCTTTCTTGATAAGCATTCCTAACTAAATAACATTAAAGGTAAACCAGCATCCCATTCTCTTCTGATTCATTACAATACTTAGTTAACATACTTTTTTTCAATGTCTGGTGGAACCTTTCCAAGGGTCCTTGAGTCTCTGGATGATAAAGCAGTTGATAACTGTTGTTTTACTCTAACAAGTTCATCACATCCTGGAATAATTTTGAAGTAAAGTTAAGTTTCCTCTATCACTTTGCACAATTTCTGGTATTCCAAACTTGGAGAAAAACTCCACCAACTTCTCAGCAATTACCTTTGCACTTATATTCTTACAGGAATCATATCAGGATACCCTAGTCACTGGACACATTAATGTTAATAGATATTCATTTCTTTTTCTTTGTTTTTCGGATGGCCCAACCACATCTATAATTACCTTGCTAAAGGGTTCTCCTCTAACTTCTATGGGTTGCAGGGGGCTTTCTGAATGGTTTCATTCGTTTTCCAGCTATCTGGCACTGTGTGACACACTCTGCAAAAATTTGCTAACTTCCTTGTGAAGTCCAGGCCAGAAAAATACTTCATAACCTTCTCAACAGTCTTCCCTGATTCCCATATGTCCAGACTCGTGCGCTACTGCTACAACTTGTTTCCTCAATGGATATGGAATCAAAATTTGATGATATTCACCCCATTCAGCATTTCTATGGTATATCTGCAGGTCGATGCTTCCTCATTAGCAATCCTTCCTTTAGATAATAACAGGTAGAGGTTTGTTGCATCTCTTCTGATCAACAACTCTGAAGAACAAATCAGCCAACGTTGTATCCCTCTTCTGCAGTTTCATTAGCTTCTCTCTCTGTCACTTGACCAACTTCAAGGGCTGAACTCTCCATATCTGCTAACTCTGCTTTACAGTTTCACTACTATCTTCAGGAACTCTTTGACTACCGAGTCTCTTCAATAACAACAGGATCCTCTTCTTCTTGGGAAATCCTTCACTACTAAATACTTGGAAAACCACTTTCCTGGAACAGTTCTTCTAATCTTAAAGATCCTTCACTTTGATTCTTCTGGGTGGTAAATCCTCAGTATCTTCACTTGCAGACATAATTCTCTTCATACTCCTGAAGTTTTAAACTTGGAAACAGGTGGGGTTTTCTTCTCTAAATCAACCGGTAGGACTGACCCTTAATGGTTTGTCTGTCACTATAGGACAAGGAACAATGGTACACCACCAACTTCATTACCCAGTAAAACATGCACGCCCAGCAACAGCTAGTGAGTCCTTCCACCCAGTAAAATCAACATTTCCTGTCACAATTCACAGGACAAATGCAAGCGGCATATAGGGAGTTACCTCTTCTCCTCCTATACCCCTTCAAAATAACAGTTCTCGGTGAGATTCTTCTCCAACATGGGGTGAGCACCACGAACTACCACACTATGGTTACCCCCGTATCACGTAATCACCTTGACTGAGTACTGCACACTTCCTCCTTGAGTTGTCAGCGTACCTTCATAGATATATGGCTTAAAGCCTCCAAGCTGCTCAGCCAATTACTGCTTGAAGTTACATTTCCACTGGTTGCTAAACACTCTGCTTGTTTAGTCTCGTCGTTCCCACACTGCTCTTTGTAGTTTGCTTCACCTGGTTACCTTAACCACTTGGACCAACTGGTTTGGTCTGCTGTTGTGTCTGGATAACAATCGACTGGTAGTGTCCCCTACTCTTCCACACTTGTAGCAGACAACATTAGTCTTCTGTATCTGTCTTGAAAACTGACTGGATGATGAGGATTTAACATTTAATTGCTGAGGGTGTTACCTGACTTTTGTATTGGCATAGCCACTAGAAGGATTTCCAGATGTAATGTTCACGAAATTTGGATGAGATCTGAAACCTGTGTGCATTATTGGTTCTGGTACTTGACATTATAATTTCTTTTGCTAGAAATTATATTAAAATCTTCTCAATGTAGCAGCTGTCAAGTTTTAACCTCTCTTAAATAGGCTCTTATGTGTTCAGAATTCCTCTAAGATATTGTTCTAGGACTACTAACTCTCAAGTTCGTCCATAGATTTAACTTAGCAGCCTCAACCATCGTTTAAAACATCTTACTTGTAAGCATAATCCAAGAAAGTTATCTTAATCGTCCTTTTCAAAGATCAGAATCTTTCATTATAATATCTTAGGGTCATCTGGTAAACTTAGCATTATGTTTGAGTAATCTTGTACTCACTGTTCCTGATCAGCTGATAAGGCTAAATAGGCAATTTCTTCCTTTACCAATGAGAACACTCTGTAACAAGACAGACCATGTCCTCTGGCCATCCCATACCTGAAGCCACTTTTTCAAAGTGATCAAAAACTCATCTGGGGCTTCTTCTAAATTTCGGAATTAACTTCTGCACTCTTACTACATCAAATACAGGGTCTGAATTACCTTGAGTAGGTTAGAGGTATTACAGGCATAATGGATCGAGCTTTTATTAACTCCATCTCCCTTCCTTGTTGCTCTTTCTCTCTCCTCTTTGCTCTTTTCTTTCTTCTTCTGCTTTTTCTTCTCTCTTTCCTTTCTTTCTTTTTTCTCTATCTTCTCTCTCTTCTGCTTGCATTTTCTCTCTGTCAGCCTGTATCCTCAGCTTAACTGTTCTTCTGCTTTATACGTCTAAGTTCTGCTTCTGCATCACTTTTCTCTTTCTTTGCTCATGTTTATCTGCAAATTACCTCAGCTGCATTCAACAGATCCTCTGCCTCCTAACTCTTCATCTACTTTACCAGAGTCCATCAACGCTTGGATTGCAATATATTTGATTTGTGCCTAATCATACCACTAGACACATTACCCCCATGTACTACTGCTAAAGCAATCCACTGTGCCTTAGTCAGGTTGGACCATGCCAACTTTTGGATGGAAGGAGCTGCTAAAAACCTCTGAACATTGAACAGAGCCATTTTCTAAGTTACTCAACTAAATAATTCTGTAAAAAGCAAAAAATAACTACGCGGTCACTCTCTATCAAAATATATCCCTAACACCACCCAGTATAAACCATAAACCAGAGTGATATTTTGTTTTGTTCCACGGGTCTCTGGGCAATTGTAAACAACACATGTCACGATGCGTATCAAGTACCTGGTTATTACACGACTAATCTCAAGATTCAAAATATACCTCACTTCAGCCAGATACCTGAACTCTCATAACATTAATTGTTACGACTGAGTACTCAAAAGGTAACAGTGATCCCCAAGAAAAAACTTATTTATCAATCACTTCTGAAAAATCAAACTAAGTTCGTCAGAATATGTGAGGTATAAAAAATTAAACTAGAATCTTAGAGTAAAAGGGCATCACTCCATCAAAAACTCTAACTGCTTCCTGGTCTTAATTCCTTTTAGCAAAACTAAAAGAACAAAACATGTTTATCACTTTGCCTTATGCACACACAAATCAATCCTATTCACTTGGTGATCAATAAATGAAACACTGTTTTTCTAAAAATGTTAAATACAAAAAATTTATTTTTCAGATTCAAAGTTTATAACTAGAATTCACAATTAATTAGAATTCACAATCTGAAAAATTTACTATTAGTTGAAAAATAACAAAAACTCAATGAATTCTTGAATTAAATTATGAAACAAAACTAATTCACAAAAACTTTATCAGAATTTAAATTAATCAAGTAAAATTTAAACTATCAAGAATTACTCAAGATTTAAAAAGAAAATCTCAATAAATGAAATTAAGTATGCAATGTTAAATTACGTATGCAAAATGAAATCAAGTATGCAATGTTAAATTAAGTATGCAAAGTGGCAATATTAAATTAAGTATGCAATATGTTAAATTAAGTATGCAATGTTAAATTACCAAGAAATACTTACAATGCTATGTAAAATAAATGTTACATCACAAACATAAAAATGTGAAAATATAAAGAAATTGTAAATAGAAAAACACACAAAAATACATGGATTATCAATAATGATTTTCACTTGTTCAAAATTTCAACTTATCACACCATAACCTCTAACTTATCATACCATGGTATCAATAAGTAAAATTTCACGTTACCTACACAACTTAGAAACCTCTATAAATCACTTGCTGCAGCTGCGTTACACAACCACACTTTTTACCAGGCGCCACATGAACTAAATAACTTTGCTAAATTCAGATCTCAAAGTTAATGTTAAAGTGACCACAAAAATTTACGTTAAAAGTAATCTCTTCCAATTAGGAATGAGAGAGAGAGAGAGATGGAACCAAATCGACTGGTCTCAGAAATCAGAATGAAATAGATTTTAGGATTCAAGTAATACGTGAAACAATTACATGATGTCATTAAAGCATTTTGGGTGCGAGATACTAAAGCTTCTAGAAGCAGGGAGGGTGACGTCTTTAAAGCGTTTTGGGTGCGAGATACAATGGAGAAGCTTCTAGAAGGAAAGTTACGTCATCCCAGCAAAACGTTTTGAACGCATCTTGCAAAACATGACGTAATTGATCAGGACACGTATTCTTTCTCTCAAGTGGCGAACGTGACTCCAAACAATGCATGCAACAACATAAATCACTCGTCTTGAGCCCGTATGGGACGAATCGGCGTTTTGTTTTAAACTATCGTCGCTAACCTAAAACGTTCCCTCTTATCTCAACTGATGACAACTGAAATAAACAAAGCCTTGGTGGATACACACACGTGTTCACATACTACGCTTTACAAGAAAGATATTTCGTTCTAAATTACATTACTATTAAAATTATAACAACAATTCTAAATTACGCTATCAAGTAATCATTAGTACTTTTGAGATCTGATGTCAACCAAATCATGACACTTCAACAACCATTATCATTAAACATAACACATGAAAAAGTAAATGTCAAAATTATAGCTGAGGATATACGCACATACAAGGCAACATTATGAAAATATATATATATATATATATATATATATATATATATATATATATTTAATACACATATATTTGTCATAGAGAGTAGCCTAATGGTCATTAGAGCTCTGACGTTAAGCAGATTTGGGTCAGGTCACTGCTTAAATAAGTGCTCGCCAGTAGCCTACAGACCAAACGCCATTGTCACACAAATCCCATGAGCATTAATGCGTAGGGCTCCATCATCTCCACACTTTATCTGTTATAACTATGTATGTATATATATGTATATATACAATATATATATACACCGTATATATATATACATAAATATATACAGTATATATATATATATATTGTATATATACATATATATACATACATAGTTGTAACAGAAAAAGTCAAAAAGGAAGGAAAATTATACCATAGAACCATTAAGAAGGCCATGCAAAATGGTATACATAAGTGTAAATTAACTGCGTTTTTATTGTAAGTGCTGCATGTATTTAGAATATGGGATGGAAGAATTTGTGGTTTGGTGTAAAAGTGGATCTCAGACAGTGGGTAGGTTGCCTCCAAGTTGTTTAATACCTTTATGAATGGGGTGATGCGAGAAGTTAGAGAAAAGAAATTAAACATATGTGATAAAGGAAGAAAAAAAAACTGGGTCGTAAATAAAGTGCTGAATGGTTAATGTTTGCAGGTGGTATGGTAAAGATCGGGATAGTGATGAGTAACTGCAGGAAATAGTAAAAGTTTTAAATTGTTTGTATGAGAAGAATGTGCGCAAGAGAAAGGCTATGAAGGTAACCAGAAACTAGAGAGATGAAGCAGCGAATGTTAATCTGAATGGTGAAAGAAAGGAAGTGAGTGAATAATTCGTGTGAGTATGTAGGTATTTAGGAGAAAATATAATGCAGGATGGTAGGATGACCGGAAAGGTGGGTCACAGCAAAAGTGAAGGAGGGAAAGTAGCAGGGAGTATATGCGGAAGATTGGTGAGAGACCCGAGTGCCTATCAAAGCCAATATGGCAGTGTATGAAGTCATTTTTGATCAAACTCCCCTTATGGACGTGAGGTATGAATACTGAATGCAAATGAAAGAAAAGGGGTTGGTGCTGCTGAGACGAATCATTTGCTCAGTATATGCAGCATAAGAAGAACTAGAAGAGTGAGAAATGCGTTGTTGCAACAAGCTTAGCAAAGATGAAAGGAAGGAGGTTTGGTCATGTTAAAAGAATGAATGAAGAAAGGGGCGAGGAAGACTTAGAAAGTCATGGATATATGGAATGAAAGAGGTAGTAGAAAGAAAAGACCCATCCATGAATCAGTAGTAAAGTATGAACTCGTCAATTAATGTTTTCTCCTGGCACCATCCCTTGTTCAAAGAAATGACACAATATTCTACACACACACACACACTATATATATATTATTATATATATATATATATATATATATATTATATATATATATATATATATATATATATATATATATATATATAATATATATATATATATATATATATATATATATATATATATATATATATATATACATATCTTGTGCAGCACGATGTGATAAAAGTAATAAAATTAAATTTAGATCGCAGAAGTTCAAATATGCGTTTGTCTGAATATCATGTACATTTTTAAAACACAGTGAGGGATAGTCTAAAAATATAATGACTGTCGCTCTAGTTTTGTCCCAACAACCTCCATATTGAAAATACTCATAATTACAAGTATCATCATTTTTCTCACGGAGTCTTGAAAAATAACGGTTCCAAGTGAAGGGAAGACTTTACCAAGACTTGACCTCCTCCTGACGCATGCGAAACGTTGTGACATCTGGAATGAGGTCAAGAGTTAACCTTTATGCCCTACCGTGACACTGATGAGCGGGAGAGAAAATATGAAAGCGATGCAGTCTGCATGTGTCATTGCCTCGTTGCTTTTATTTTTCTATAACATAACAAATGGCAATTGTAGACGGTTATGTCTACAGATTCTCAGTATACAAAGCCAGGAAACTGAACATTTACCCTTATAACATAGTGAGTCATGGAACGGTGAACATTATGTTTTAAGAGTTTACTTTAAATTACTTAAAATTCTCATTATTTATAACATCGTGAGAAATCAATATCATTATCACTTTCTTCTGCGGCACTCAGGCTACAAACTATTACGACAGAATGACGCTTTCGTTTGTATTATTAGGACAATAAGCAGCAATTGTTAAGAATAACGAGGTAGTATGATTGTACGATGTGTCTCGTGGTTTGCGTTTCGGCATATAGTGTACAAGGCAGATTTCTTAGGTTAACTAACAAACAACCTAATTTTGTGGGGATCGCGAAAGGAGCTTTTAACGCAATGATACTTGATTGCACTCAGTTCGCAAGAACTCCCACTTGATTTTCACGAACCAAGATGACTTTAATAATAAACATTAACAATGATCTCGCATCATTATGTCAGGACAGCCGCCCTTCATGAACGGTGGCCGGTAATAAAGTCACAGGGAAAAAAGTCACAGGGAAAAAGTTAGAAAAAGTCACAGGAAAAAAGTCACAATTTTGGCTAGGAAAAAAGTCACATTCATTTATGGTGGCCGGTAATAAAGAGGGGGGAAAAATTCACAATATTTCTTGGGGGTCACTATCTTTATGATATTCACAGCCTTTTGTTTATGTTTATAAGGAAATCCCCAATGGGCTTGTACTAAACACGCCGCAAAGGTGGATACATGCCGGGTAAACAAAACAAAAAAAAAATCCCCAACGGGCTTGTACTAAAATCGCAGCAAAGGTGGATACATACAGGGTTAGCAAAAAATAATTCCACAACGGGCTTGTACTAAAAAACGCCGCAAAGGTGGATACATACAGGGTTAACAAAACAAAAATCCCTAACGGGCTTGTACTAAAAACACCGCAAAGGTAGATACATACAGGGTTTAAAAAAAACTCCCCAACGGGCTTGTACTAAAAACGCCGCAAAGGTGGATACATACCGGTTAACAAAACAAAAATCCCTACGGGCTTGTACTAAAAACGCCGCAAAGATGGATACATACCGGGTTAACAAAACAAAAAAAATCCCCATCGGGCTTGAAATAAAAACGCCGCAAATGTGGATACATACCGATGCACACCGGGTTAACAAACAAAAAAAAATCCCCATCGGGCTTGTACTAAAAAGGCTGCAAAGGTGCATACATACCGGGTTAAAACCCTCAGGGGTCATTATCCAAGAAAGATTAAGGTGACTTTTTCCAGTGACTAATACCTGTGACTTTTTTTACCTGGATTCTCATGAACAACCCCGCCGCCTTTTCATAATAAAGAAATCACTGCCTGCCTCGTTATCTCCTCACTCAATCACTCACCCTCCGTCTATCTAAAGGCTGGATTGTCGTCACATAAATAGTCCATTAACAATCTCCTCTTGCAAGCAAACCCGTCCCTCCCTCTTAGCCTAAAAAGCAATTACTGTCACCGTCACAAAGAATATTTCTTACTTTCAAGGTAGCGCACAACCAAGGTATCGCTTCACTACGTAAGCGTAAGCGATCTTGCTTTTTTAATAAGTCTGATTAAGGAAATTAAGCATTACTTTATAAAAAATATATACCTAGGCCCATGGATGGTAAAGCAAATCAAAACTATGAGAAGTTACGATATATGTAAAATATAAAATATTTTAATATTAAAAACAATAATAGTAAATGATAATAATGACGATTAAGCAAACTTTCTTATGGAAAGAGCTAAACAGAGACGATTCACTCAGCAAGGAAACCCACAACGAAAAAACCCAAAGTAAAATAGAAAAGAACAATAAAGGAAGAAAGAAGTAGAGCCCCTTACCAATATATCTACTTCAACGCACGGAATTCAAAGCCAAGAAACTGGCAAGGCCCAAGAGTTTGATTGGGCAACTTAACCTGACACCTGAGACGGCCTAACGGCCATCAATAGCGACAAAGATACTCAGATCCTATGAGCTGTTCTAGTAGCGATAGCCCGTGCAAGCATGAAGCCGATTTAATCGACAGCACAAAAAAAATACAAATCAGTTAAGATAAAAGCAAAGAACGGACGTTGAGCGCCTTCAACTAAGACCAAGCACTGACATACATCCCTACACGCGCACGTGCACACACACACACACACACACACACATGTAAACAAAAATTTTACTGTATTACTATAGCATGGGAATAACTATAAGCTGCCAGGCACGTGAAAATAATGGTTTAATTTCAGCACGTTTTAGCAAAAAGGCAGTCAGCATTGAATTGGAACTATAACCTACAGTGTACACTATTTTTGTAACATTTTTGCTTTTGTTTAACGCTTAAACAGATCAAACGAACGGCTCGATACACGATCAAATTAAAATCAAACCAGAAAGCTAAAGATAAAACAGAAACCTAATCGAAAGTCACAAAGATACAGCGAATGATGTAGTAGAAAGCTACACAAAAAAAAAATCCTGCTAAGTTATAGGAACCGACTAACGAGGAGAAATTATTGGAAATTCAGAGAACTAAGGACAGATGACATATAATGAGACATTTAATGATAAAACACAAAACTATAGAAGAAAAAGCATCGGTAAAACCGAAGTATACACCAAAAGAGAAAGCTGCTGGTAAATTAAAAACGAAAAATGCCGGCGATACATGAAACAGGAAGCAACCGGGAGTAAAATAACAAGAACTGAAAGCTGAAAGTAAAAGGATAAAGTTATTGCAGAACAGGAAGCTACAGACAGCAGATGAAGCAATGAATAAAAGAGCTACGGTTTAAAACCTTTCTGTGAAGAGATTAAAACAAAAATTTACGACAAATATTAACGTAAAGAAAATGACGAAACAGGTCAACAGACGAAACAGAAAGAGACACGCAGAACAGAAACTACGCTTAAAACGAAACCACACGTAGACAAAGGGATAATGGCAAAAGTGAAAGTTACACGGAGGCTTGCGTCAAGCTATTCGATATAGAGAGAGGTGAGAAAGCTATACTGGCTAAACAGATGAGACAGAAAGACGTGCACTAGGAAAAGCAGAAAGAAAATCGCTGAAACGATATCCGCTGGTGAAACAGAACCATAAGTCTCCCATTCCTAGATAACCTTTGTTACGTGAACTTCCACACAATACTGTAATAGTTCTGTAATTTGACAATCACCCCACATTAGATGTATGCAATATATATATATATATATATATATATATATATATATATATATATATATATATATATATGCTATATATATATATATATATATATAGGACTACTGTCCCTTAACAATCTTTTTCGCATTTTCACATGCCATTTTATGCTATTTTTTTTTTTTTACTGATTCACATGATATTGTTGTTAAAAACAAATCAAAACTAAAAGAAACAATGAAGATTAAAATCTAAGCCGGGTGAAGGGATGTTATGCGCCGATGAAACCTCCATCTCGCAGTTTATTATAACTAAAATTTATAATGGACAAATGGCAAGTTTTGCCACGTAAAAACTTCCGATATCACAAAACACTACGAAAAGTGAGGCTAAAACACACGCACGCGTAAAACGGACATAAATTTCGGGAAACTTCACAGACGAAACCACAAACATGATGTCCAGAACAGGACGCTTGGTCGCGAACTACCGTATCTTCTGGAACGTGCCTATGAGGCCATTTTCACTTATTCTGAACACAATGCCACGAAATTACATCAATTTACACCGAACTTCTACGCGTCGGGAGATTTATGTATCAGTCACTTGTAAAACATAGACAAGTCTTCCAAAGGGTTGGCATCTCTTGGTCAATGTTATTTTCACCGCTATAGTACCGATTTGGTGGGAATTTCTTTAACTGCTACTCTAACAACAATCTGTCTGTGATGTAAATATCATATTTGTTACTGAGGCCCACCGTTATCCCTTGTTCCTTCTTGAGGCAAGTCTTCATTTTTCTTCTGTTACTCGAAATGAGAATCTAATAAGCATTATTGTTGGATGCTGAGGCAATTTCTTTATCTAAGATGTACAACGCAAGCTCTGAGATATCTTTTACTTTTGTACTTCACTTGCATTTACTTTCTATATTCTGCAAATAAAAATTAATTTTAAAATTTTCTTTGCGGCTACATAATTTAATGGTACCTTACTTCTTAGGCATTCATGAGGCAAAATCCTTGTCTTAATTAGTGCGTTAAAAAAAAAAAAAAAAAAAAACTTCGGGAGGCTTGAAACACTGAAAATTGAATATTGTGGATTCACAATTACTGTAACAGTAGTTGTCAATAAATACGCAGCATATGTTAAAGCTAAATTAGGAGTACACAATGAAAGAACAGTACAACTCCGACGATGGAAAATAATATATTAAGCCTTGATAAACAAGCGAAAGTTCAATTTCCAGCCAATAGTGGCAATGCCCAAATTTTCTACAATCTTCCGTTGAAATCCGATCAAACGGAGGTGACAGTTGATCCTTTGACCTTGGCCGAAAGGTCTGTCAGCTCAGCACTGCTCAAAAGCTTACCAGAGAGATTCATTTTCATATTCCACTAAGTTCCAGCTACACAAACACCACATCCAAGAATTCCATTTTACCCTCTTGACAAATGCTACTGAAGCCTTATGCACACTGTCTTATCCAGGAAAGGACGAAGACTTTTATGCACAAACATAATAAAGTCGGACCTCAGGAATAAAGTGTGCTGGCTCTGCACTACAAACGGTATGGCCATGGCAGGCGGGTCAGTACACCGAAATCTTATTGCCACATTTTGTCACACGGTTAGAAACACAGGACTTCGATACATAACACAACAACGCACCCCTGAAAAAGGCTGCGTGTATACTCTGCCAAGGTAAAATTCAATGCCCCATAAAATACACAACGCTCAGTGCACCACATTATTCACAACGCCCACTTACTCGTACATGTATCTGCATACACGCTCTATTATGTATTTATATATATTATATATATGTGTGTATGTAGATATATATTATATATACATACATACATATATATATATATATATATATATGAATTATATATATATATATATATATATATATATATATATATATATATAAACAAGTTGGAAAGAATATATATATATATATATATATATATATATATATATATATATATATATATATATATAACAAGCTGGGAAGAATACATATATATATATATATATATATATATATATATATATATATATATATATATATATATATATATATATATATATATATATATATATATATTATTCAAAAAAGTGAAGCGTGTATGAGTCACATATATTCTCGCTCTCTCTCGCTCTCTCCCTCTATCCCCCCCTCTCTCTCTCACATACACACACACACACACATATATATATATACCGTGTATATATATATATATATATATATATATATATATGTATATGTATATGTGTATATATATATATATAGAAGGACAGGTGACAAAGGGAGATAGCCAGTCATCAAAAGGTGATACATTTATTGCCGACGCGTTTCGTAACAACATAGTTACATCATCAAGGCTAAAGAGAAAACAAATACAAATTAAAAACACAGGAATATAACTTTGACTTTGAGAGTCTCAACAAATTATACGAAACTTACATTAAAACAAACAAGATTTAAAAAGCACCTGCTAGACTAAGGCTGAAGGCTGAATGATTCGGAAAGGAGGAGAAGCAGCGAAGAAATACAGCTCAAGCCAGAAACAGCTGTATGGAGGTGGTGTGATTGTTCAACAGGGCACTAATGCTTGATAAATAATGACTCTAAGATAAACAGTTCGTGTAAACGGCTTGTTTGGCCCAAGACAGAGTAGTCAGAATAGTTAATGCTGGTGTTACAAATTTTTGTGTGATTTCTGATATTAGAAAATTCAGGGATTGGACAATCTGCAGCCAGTACGATGGCTGACACCATTATGTGAATCAGCTCTGACCTGAGCAATCCCAGCTTAGTCGAACCTACGTAAGTCCCCAAATTACATCAGGGCAAGTATATTTATATACGACTGAGGATTGCAATAATGGGCAGATTTTGTCTTTAAATTTAAAAAGTGATCCTGTTGTAAGGGGATTTTTTGGAATTAAAATAACACAACATATTAAAGTGTTTTTCAATTGCAGACTTGAGATTCCTTCTAAATTTGTCATCTTGGATGTAAGGAATACTGGCATACAGTTTCTTTCATGGAACAGTGCTTATGGAAGGGGAGTCTGATAGTTTCTTATTTAGAAAATTCTTGCAATGTCTGAAGAAAACATGGGAGGGAAACCAGTTATCAGTAAAATATTTATACAAGAACAAAATTTCTTTATGATATGAATCCCAGGAAGAGGGTTAGAGTGTAAGCCCGATGAAGCAGGATAAAAATTGAATTGAGTTTAAAAAATGATAAAAACAAAGCACTATAAAAGTTTAAACAGACCTGAGAAAATCTTTTTTTCTAAAAACGGAAGTGTTAAAACTATTACCATGTCAAACACCAAAACATCCAAAAATGGCAATCGATCATCCCTTTCTATGTGCTGGCCCGCTTGTACCAGCGTATTCTGTCTTATATATATATATATATATATATATATATATATATATATATATATATATATATATATATATATATATATATATATATATATATATGTAATATACAAATATCAAACCATACATGTCTAGTCAATATCAAATTCAACTTTGCACTTGAGAATTATAACTGATAAGTACTTCTGCCCTATTTATGATATATATACAGTATATATGTGTGTGTGTTAAATATATCTGGTAAAAAGTGAACAGTTGATTATATATTCAAACAGATACAGATACACACACAAAACACACATATATATATATACATACATATATATATATATATATATATATATATATATATATATATATATATATATATATATATATATATAAAGTTCTAAGCGTGACTGTAAATTGACTGACAAAGAACACTCCTTTCTAAACAAATTCCTGACAAGAACGCAAACACACATACACACACACAAACGAAGAGAGAGAGAGAGAGAGAGTAAAGGATACTAGGCAAGAATACTATGCTCATCACTCTCTGACTCATTTAAATGGCCACTGGAAGAACAAGTTTCTCTCGATATCAACTTTCGAAGGAAGAAGATTCTCAGTCCTCTTTAAGCGTTGTTGGTCTGAACGCCTCGGTTTCTTAAACAGGCTTTATCCGAGCGAGTTCCCTTAAGAAGTAATATGTCCCCATAGTAGAGGAAGGGAAGTTTAAACCATTCCTGGATATTTCTCACAACTTTACGATTCGAAAGCCGAACTCCTTTTAAAATCTCTAAACAATTTGGAATGATATAATCAATGCGAAGTATTCTAGTGAACTCGACGTCAAAACTAATGTGATCTTATTTCGCGACTTATGGAGATTCCAATCGTCTTAGTAATTTAGAATAACTTGTTACTGATCAGAGTCAGCACAGATATGGACTCTGTTACTGACCTCGTCCAGGTAAATCAGCCTTAATGCAATCTGAATTACTACAACGCCAGCTCCTACTGACGTATATTTCTGAATGTCGAAACATACTTTTAAAAAATAATAAAATGAATCAACTGCAATGTTCTTAGAGTGGTCATCCACCTACCGAATCTAATAGGTAGAGTGAAGAGACAGTAACGAGGTGTGAAGATTACGAAAAATAATAATAAATAAGCAGCGATTACAAGGCTGTTACGTATCCAATGAATCTAATAATCAAAATACCCGGAGGCACCTGTAGATTTTATACAAGCAGATGCTTCTTTTATGAAAAAAAATACTTCTATTTTCTATATATTTTAAATATTTTCTTGATTTTTGTAAATATTTTTGTAAATGGTAATTTTACAAATGTTTTAACAACTCTATGCATTCGCCTTTTTATTTTAAAGGGTTTTTCTAATGTGTTTATATTTATTCCATCTTATAACTTGAACGTTTCTCTCTTTACATTTTGAAGATGTTACATGCGAATACAGCGAAACGATACTAACAGCAAACAAACGGCATGAGAAAAATCCTGATTTGCCAAACCAGATGAAGAGGGACGGAAGACAAGAGCATGTCATCATTCCTCGGACTCTGGCCTCCCCTGCCATTTGGCAGCACCCGCCCCTCGGAAACCTCATTACAGAGACAATATTCGTTCGTAAGGGAAACTGGATCTACCGAATATTATGATTAGAGAAAAGCAGGGTCCGAAATGAGCTGAGAAGAGAGGGGCCAAGTGGGCCGGGGAGTGTTCACCTATGCCCATAGACGGAAGGCCTCCGTCCGCTCCCTACAGCGACCCCTCCTTTTCTTTACACCAGGCGCATGTTATCTCCGGAGATCAGTAAACAAACCTGTTCTTCCCGGGTGTCAGATGCCCCTGAGCCTGAAACTTTATATTCCTTAGGACTAGCAATACCTCCGTGATTTGTTACTAGTGGCAATAAGTTGTTAAGTCGTAAATCTGTTACAGGGAGATAGGATCACCCGTTCGGTGAAGCGATTAAGAGCTCCGTACCTCTTCCTAGCTGCATATTAGTCAGGAACTTGAGAAGTATTAGGACTAACAGCACCTCTTTGGTCTGCTGTTGGCGACGTCAATTTGTTACAGAACTGTAAGACTTTCTATATTCGCACAATGTGTAAAACTTCCTTTAAGTAACTTAAATTCAACCAAAATACATGAAAGATAGCAAAAAATAGATAAGGCCTATTATTTTACAGGAATACATAGTCAATTAAAATCAAGTACATACGTACATTGCTTTCACAATAACTACATAAGCCCTTAATGACTGCCTTGTAAGATCTACATTATAAACGTAAATATTACAAGACATCGTCTCCTCTTTCTTCCCAAACAGACAAGACAACCAACTATGGCACTGATGCTGAGAATTAAGTCTTGAATGGGAGACAGAAAGAGATGATTATCACAGAATTCGAAAGTGATACATGGATACTCATTGACATAAATAAGGATACAAATTATTAATAGCTTAAGGGCAATAAATCGAGTGCAAGATAAAATCCGCTGTATGCATGGTGCAAATTAGAGAGAGAGAGAGAGAGAGAGAGAGAGAGAGAGAGCTTTATGGTTTTTATTGAAATTACAAACAATTAACTCAGCTTCAACGCTTACATTAACCACGGACCTGACGTGGATTGTTGAAGTGAACGGGACAAGAGAGAGAGAGAGAGAGAGAGAGAGAGAGAGAGAGAGAGAGAGAGAGAGAGAGAGAGAGACAGAGAGTTGTGACACCCGAGCAAACAGCGCGTGCCACACACACACCACCACCTTACACCCCTCAGGTGTTCTCTCTTTGCTTGTTTATTCTCGCCAGGTGCTACAATGTCGCCCCTCTCTGCTTTCTGCCACGGCCGTATTCCCTACAACCTCAAGCCCCAATTGTAAATGAAAATGCATTTGTTGCTTTTAATCATTAACATAAAAACGGACGAAATATTTCGGACTTATTTTCAGTGAA
The DNA here is from genome assembly GCF_040412425.1 of Macrobrachium rosenbergii. NCBI lineage: Eukaryota > Metazoa > Arthropoda > Malacostraca > Decapoda > Palaemonidae > Macrobrachium > Macrobrachium rosenbergii. Next base: position 4,337,062 of record NC_089765.1, read on the forward strand.
AAGTATCTCGCGCTCAGCCGCGAATTACTGCAATGGGCCTTGCTGCAGCTAATGAAATGATCTATCAACTCATCTGTCTATTTGTATGCGAGATTCGTAAAGGACTCCCACTGGTGAGAGCCTCCAGCAACGCAATTACTTCAATGCCGCTGATGAAGTCCCTTGGCTGCGGTACAGCACACTATCGCTCGCTCTTCGGGCGACTGCTACGCAGGTAATTTATGCAACGGCGGACAGTTACACTGCGCGGCAAGAGGACGATATGTAAAGGAAGATATACCCTGTTCACAACGGCTTAAAATGCAACGCACATACACAAATGATACCGCACAAAATGAGACTATACGATGGAAATGGAACTTCTTTGAGAAGTGTTAAATATGGAGTGCATTAGGTGTACACCATAATACACTATCTATGTGATTAGGGGGGGAGGGGTTCGAACGTGCGTGAGCAAGCTCCAGCGGAAGGTCTGCTCTATATATAATGGCTTCGTCCTATTCGACTGTAGCTGGTCATGCATCCTGCAACTGCACTTCTGTTAATTTACATGAAAATTACAAAACAAGAGGTACAATTACATTATTTCTTATTGATCTAGTAGTTCAAAGCTTGCCAAGAAGAAACTGGCAGAGAAGATACTGTCGCAGCAGTCATCTAGATGTTATTTCACTCTAAGGATGTTAAATTTTCAGGTGGCGACGAATTAAGACAAACAGTGATCATGTTACTTATGCAGATTGAATTGACGGTGGTTCAGTTATCCCCTAAGCAACAAACTATTTCCTAAGGATACAGTACAATTCTAATATATTTTTTCAGTGTCATTTCTTGATTTACTCGTCTCTAAAGTACTTGCTGAAGGACAAGTGATAAAGAATTTGCGTGTATGACAAAGTTCATTAAAGATTAATTCATAGATCCGAGAGTAGACTATATTATTAATCATTAATACTACAAATGGTAATGTGATTAGTCTACCTCTTTTCCAACACTGGTTTCCGCCATATTTTCTATTCATATCTCTATTAACTAAAACATGATCTTGATGTAATAATTCCAAATTCTATATCCCTGTACAGAGGTACACTAGATGGAATAGACAATAAAATGTGAACGTTCTGATTAAGTGGATGCATTTGACAGCTACGTAATGAAATGAAAAATTCACTGGTCTGGAAATTCATATTGTATATAAAGACACAATTTATTACGTCAATTTCTTCCTATTTGCAACACCCTGTTCCATCTCATACTATCTACAGGGAAAGACATAGAGAAAAGAAAAGGTAACTTTTTTTTTTTATGAAATCAATAAATCTGCAATGCATAGGAATTGGGTTCGTTTTACGCATGGGAACACAGGCGGACGTCGTTCCTAAATAAAAACTTTTATTGATGCTCAATGTCTACGAAAGGTAAATTCGTGTCTAAATTCTTCATCACTCCGGGGAAAAATAAAACCTGTTAGCTTTCGCCGTTTTGCAAAAGATGGTGAGTCAAATTGGAAATGGATAGAGGAGCCTAGAAGGAAAAACAAATTTTGTGTCACAATGTCACATGCTGCAAAGGAAAAAGATGCATTCTTTCTCGCCAGGTGAGAAAGGAAACGCCGCCCTATTATTATTCCCTTTTATCAGCAGGCAAACAAAACGGACAAATTCATGGCTGGTTGCAGACCAATAAATAACAAGGGGATATGAGGGTGGGAAACTGTTGGAAACCTAAATAATGCTTGTTATGCGACCCCCTTCATTACAGTTAAAAGACTGGTTAAGCGACAACGATATCGAAGTGACACCAAAAACTTTTCTTCGACACAATATCTATGGATATCCCAAGTGGAATACTCAATCTTCTCTTGCGCGCCTGTGCACCTCTCTCTCTCTCTCTCTCTCTCTCTCTCTCTCTCTCTCTCTCTCTCTCTCTCTCTCTCTCACGTCACAATGGAGAAGAAAGATGTCCATACAAATATAAGTAGGGAGAAAACAGGAGCGTAGCGGCTGTGCCACTTTCCAGTCACTAATACCTCTGGTATAACCATAACAACATGAAAGAATTATTTATACAAACATTCATTTGATAAAGGAGTTCACTGGGTTCTGGCTAAGCCACAAAGGTAAAGAGCATGCATCTTTTGAAAACAGGACCCACAAAGATACGGTCAATTCTATTCTAAGGCGGATCAGATTTTCTTGCGTAGCAACACTGAGATGCGAAAAGAAACACGCAACAACAAATGAAAAATTCCATACCCGGATAGCTTCAAAAGGATTACTGAAACTTTGAGACGAGACAATCCTTTTACTTTTAGCCACCCTAATACCCTTGAATCTACGGCCCCTACCGTTTACGGGAAAAGGGAAACTACAAAAGATTTTCGTATACGACACCTTGCGAGAGATGTGATAAATCTCGTGGGATTCCCCCAGAAAGTCTTGCCACCGGGTAAAATTGAACCCCATCAATCGGTAAGCGTCAAGGTACGCGCATCAAAATTTTGCTTTACGTAACCATATAGGTGGCATGTACCAACCATAGTATAAGCTAGAACGAATCACAAACCATCTATAAAAGTACGAGTTCGTTTTAAAGGTTACGGCAGGTCAGGATCCTGGGTTAGATACTCGAAGCCGCTATAATTAACGAGACAAAATCACTCATTTTTCGCTAGGCTCTTGGAAATCGGATGGGACTGAGCATAACTTTGAGGATCCGCTGTTTAAAGATGACAACCGCTTATCCCTACTGGCTTAGCCAGAACCAAGCGAGCTCCATATCCCTTAATTGCCTGTTATTTAGAAACGCCTTGTGTGAATGGTTCTGTGTGCTACAAAACCATTATTGCGGTCTCCAGAGGGTGAGGGAGACACTGCCTGAAATATAGCGCTCTTCTATTCTCCTTTTATGTGTCTCTATTTATTCGCAATAATTTATATTTGATGCTTAATGATTTGTGAGCAAGAATTTATCACAAGGCATGGTATTCTCATGGCAGGCCCATTTACTCTTCATCTATGGCGCTAATTCTCGTCCATTTACTCTTACAAAACTCTTTAATCATCTCTTGCAGTGCGTTCCAGTTCATCACTGCCTCTGGTTATTGGCTTGGGTTGGGAAACGCTGCTTATTCTGAAATCAAAACAAAATCTTTACATTAAAACTTGCATCACTGAAAAGTTTTGCCTCTACATCGGCGAATTTTAACGGTTTAAACAGGATATTAATTCTGGATGACTTGAATCGTGCAAACTGACAGCCCATGAATTAGTGGTTCACTTTCATGATAAGTTTGCAAGTCTCAGATTTAAAGCAATATTCTCTTGATAATTCAAGTGACCGATACTATAACAACACCCAAGCACCGTGGTAAAGATTAGTAAGTATAAAAATAAGTGAAGACGATGGAAAAAATACACCCTGGCTTTTAAAAGCCGCATCGATCAAGAAAAGATTGGACGTTGCTTGAAGCCAAAATATGTCTGCGCACACACCACTAATAAATAAGCTTTAGTCACTTAACCCGCAGCTCCAGTTTCTCTCTCTCTCTCTCTCTCTCTCTCTCTCTCTCTCTCTCTCTCTCTCTCTGCGGGTTTTCATCCATCTTACCACTCAGAGCTTTGCCCTCCGGTATTCTTAAAAGTTCGCTAATGGATATTAGACCGACAGGAAACTCGCGCATGATTTAGGGGACGCGGAGTAAAGGCATGAATGATGGAAGGTGAGAAAGACCATTTCAATTTATATGTACCATGAAGGAGGGAAACGGGGAGTCCTGGGGCAGGGAATGGGGAGGACGGGGAAGGGTGGGGGGAGCATGAGAAGCTGATCACCAATAGAGAACGAGGAAAATGATCGCATGCCAAATATTAAGGGAAATGCAAATGAGATTTAAAAGACGCTTCAACATATTTAAATATGTACAGTTTTCCTAGAGAATATTAAGGGGCAAGTCTGATTAGAAAATTTAAAGTTATTGAGAAAACTGGAGCTTTATATGCATGACGAAATGATCGCGTACGAAAAGTAAGACATTTCACAATTAAGATACAACTCATCAATCAGAGAGGAGAACATGGGGGTTCCTTATAAAAATGTGGCAGAAAACGGCATGAGCTGTAATGCAGGTATCAGTTTCCAACAGAGCAGAAACAAGATTTACTTTGCTTTTCAACCGTAAAACATAACCGAGTGTAGAAAAGTCTGTGAAAAAGATAAGGATATAAATAAATTCTTGTTTTAGTTTTCTGTAAAAGAAAACTACTGTGCCGGCTTTGTCTGTCCTTCCGCACTTTATCCTGTCCGCACTTTCTCTGTCCGCCCTAATATCTTAAAAACTGCTGAGGCTAGAGGGCTGCAAATTGGTATGTTGATCATCCACCCCCCAGTCATCAAACACTCCAAATTGCAACCCTCTATTTTATTTAAGTTTAAAGTCATCCATTATCGTGCTTCTGGCAACTATATAAGATGGGCCACCACTGGGCCGTGCTTAAAGTTTCATGGGCCGCGTCTCATACAGCATTATACCGAGCCCACCGAAAGACAGGTCTATTTTCGGTGGCCTTCATTATACGCTGTTGAGGCTGTACAGGAAACTCGACTGCGCCGAAGAAACTTCGGCTCGTTTTTTACTAATTATCATAAAGGATGCGTCCACTGAAAACGAAAATAAAATCTGTAGTCCCAAAAGAGCAACTAAAAAGAAAGCGGCGAGGGATATCGTATCTCACTGCAGGTGAATTTTGTCAACCCCCCTTTAGAGGCAGAACAAATGATTCATCTTTTTTCCCAGACGAGAAACTTATTGGGCGGGACAGGACACCGACGAAACTGATGCTGAAAAGAAGGAGAGAGAGAGAGAGAGAGAGAGAGAGAGAGAGAGAGAGAGAGAGACAGGGCGGACCAGAGCAGAGAGGGAGCCGTGACTCGAATGGAGAAGCGGAGTTCTCGCTTAACTTTGGGTTAATCTAATACCGACAGAGGCTGCGATCGGGTCTTCTTCTTCCTCCTCCTCCTCCTCCTCCTCCTCCTCCTCCTCCTCCTCCTCCTCCTCCTCCTCCTCCTCCTTCTTCTTCCTCCCCCTCCTCCCGTCGAGTTTGACGACGAAGTTCTGTCTACAGGGCTTCAGAAACTTTCGATCAATACCGTGAATTATTGATGCCGACCAACCGTTCGCCAATGTTTAAAAATGCTGTTGGGATTAATCGCGATCTAAGAAAGCCACAGCAATACTTTCGGGCGGGTGACGTGATACAGTCATTAAAAACAGCATCCCACCGCTCCACGGGCTTTGACATAGCTATGCCATTGTTGTCAATTCTTTTCTTTAACGAAGTCTGACATAAAACTTTAAGAAACTTCACACGAATCCAAATTAAGCAAGTAAGGCGGGAAATATCTTAAACGTTTTTCTATGAGGGATAAAATTTCCTGAACTTCATCTCGCAACCGTATTCTTTACCCCCTACACCAAGAGCTACTCAAATCTATATGAGAAGTTCCCGAAATAAAAAATAAAAAAAAAACCGGCAAACTCTGATGAACAATCCAGAGAAAAACGAACAAAAAAAAAGGGAGATGGAATCTAACATAAACAAAGGGGATCTAAAAAGAAAACGAGAAAAAAGGGATAGAATGGGGGGGGGGAAACGTCGGGTAATAAAAGTCACTAGAGGGCTGAGCATGAGAGGGAAGGAGAGGCCTGGTAAAGTCTTTATTTTCTGGGGCTGGAAGAAACGACAGAATGGGAAGCGAATACAGTGGCAAGCAAGCGGTATTCATCTTCCTTTTAACATGCGCAATTCTTACCTCTTTTAATTGAAACGCCCTGTCTGTCTGTCTGTTTGCAAATGCAAGTTGAAAATCAGCAGGTTAACACCTTCTAACGCCAAATTTAGACATATGGGTATTGGCGGACCATTTTTTTTAGCATTATTATCAACTTTTTACCTAATATATTGCAAAGATTAGATGCTGTTGGGTACTGCTGACTGTAAGAATGTAATCTCTGGTGTTCCCCAGGGCAGTGCTCTTGGCCCCTTACTTTTCTTTGTGTATAATATGTGGTTCGGCCTTGAAAACACTCTTATGCAGATGATGCTACCATCTTCTGCGCAAACCGTGGATGCTAAACCTCTACAGATATATAAGCTAAATGTAGTTCCTAGTGCATATAATGAGGATAAAATTAAATCCTAGTAAAACTGAAAGTACATCTGCTAGCAGGTCTAATCACCTCTCTCTTTGCAATGATACTGTTTCTTTTATTGCATGAAACTCAATAAATAGATCTTTCCAACAATTTCGTTTCTTTTATTGCTTGAAACTCAGTAAATAGGTCTTTCCAATGATACTGTTTCTTTTATTGCATGAAACTCAATCAAAATTCTTGGAGTCATTCTTGATTTCAAACTCAAATTTTGAGAAACATCCAGTGTATCTCCTCTTAAATCGCGCAAAAAATCATTATACTGAAAAGTATTTCAAGATTTTTTTAGGAGACCTGCCTGTCCCGAGGAAATCTTTTAATTTTCTTTGCCGTGTTTTGAATATCGTTCCCTGTTTGGTCTTCACCTTCTGACTTGCATCTTAAACTGTCGAACAAAAACTTGAGTCCTGTTAAGTTATCTCTGATCTAGATGTCAATCTCAACGTGTTCTTAACGCGTGCAATTCTTATCATCTTTTCGGCTAGGTTCCTCCGTACATACACAAACCAAGATGCAGTACCAGTACAGTTACTTCTACCAGTCGTGCCTTTTATTCTGTGAGGTTCTGTACCGCACACTTTCCTATAGGTTTTATTTGTGTTGTGGCCAAATTGTGGAATGATCATCCTAATCACGTAGTTGGATCGTTGAACGAAACTTCAGAAGTTCAAACCTGGTGCAAATTTGTCTCTCTTGAACAGGTTAACATGAGTTTCATTTCATAATATGTTAGTCACTTGTCTTATTTACTTTTGTCATTATTTTGTTTTTCTTTGGTATTTCTCTTGAAGAGTTTATTCTTTACTCGTCAAATTCCTTTACTGTACTGGGCTGCTTTCCCTGTTAGGTCCATTGAGCTTGTAGCATACTGAGATACCAGTTGCACTGCAGCTTGGTTTGTAACAACAGTGATAATATATAACTTGAAACATTAAACAGTTCCGCCTAACAAAAGGTGGCTCCGGAGATAAATATATGAATCACTGTCACATTCAAACTTTCATCTGCTGAGTAATGGATGAATCCCTGTGCACTAAAACTGAAAAATTTGAAACTTCAAACACCTACACACAAGGCTTATCAGCAGTGCGTCGAACCCCATACACATACTGCAAGGGAGCAGCAATGATTTCCGAAACCACTGGGCCTCTGATAACCTGAAAGTCTCATCCAAATATGCTAGTTGAAAATCAGAAGGGCACCTTCTGGAATTTCTCTCTGAGGTAATTTATACATACAGACAGACATACATATATATATATGTTAACAAATATATATATATATATATATATATATATATATATATATATATATATATATATATATATATAAAACTCATACATTACATACACACAGGCATATATGTATATATATATATATATATATATATATATATATATATATATATATATGTGTGTGTGTGTGTGTGTGTGTGTGTGTGTGTGTACTGACTAGTCCCTATTCTGTGTAAGCCACCATTTGTTATATTCATTCTCAAATACGTATACGAATCAACCACTATTATTCTTTTACCATCCACATTAACATTCTTTGCTCCATCTTCTTACTAATTCTAATGTTTTTCTTCACCATCCTAAACAGTATTATATCATCCGCAAACATCAACCACTGTACATGTTATTCAGACTGATATTCATATCCCACATCTCTGTACCTGTCAACGGTCCCTTTTTTGACTTCTAACATCGCACCAACCATACAAATACCCAACAGCCATGCAGATATAGGACGTCCATCTCAGACTCACGTTTCCATCATACCAGTCACCTTTCCACTTACATATTCCACCGCAAACTTAGCTTTCATCATACAACTCTGAATCATTCTCAATATACTTTCCTCTACCACAGATTCTCAATGCCCTCCTCATTGCTTCGCTATTAATATTATCATAAGCTTTTTCTGGGCCACGGTATGCCACATACAATATTTTCTCTTTCTCATTTAGCTCTTCAAAAGAAAAACTCTTGATCCTCATACCCTCTCCAGAGTCTCGGCTCATAATAATCTTCATTTGTCAGTCCTTTAGTCATCTTACTTTTTCAACAAAAGGCCTTCGTTTTATCATCTTACTTTCTGAACAAAAATCCTTCCTTTTATCATCTTACTTTCTCAACAAAAATCCTTCCTTTTACCATCTTACTTTCTCAACAAAAATCCTACCATACACCTTTCCTTGCATTCTGATTAATGTTATGCCCTACAATTTCTTTGGTTAACTCTGTTGCTTTTACATCTTGACAACAGAACAATTATTCCTCTCACTCATTCCTTCAGTCCCCCTCATCATGACACACCTTAAAAAAATGGTTAGTCGTTCAGTCACACTCGTAATCCCGTCAACGTCCGGTGTCTCTCCATTTTTGCCCATCTTAATGACCTCAACGGTCACTTTCACAAGCATTCTCAACCTTAAGCTAAACCATCTATCTAATCGCTTCTGTTAGTCATTCAGCTCTGTTTCTCTCCCATCCTCCGCAATCAACAAACCTTCAAAATACTCACTCCATCAACCTAGGCCTGCCTTCACTTCAGACAGCATCTCTTCAATTGCTTCTTTTTTTCCTAAATTCTATTTCTTCATTCAACTCTCTCCTGCATTTATTTCCATTAATACAGCCCTTATTCTTTCTAAAGTCCTTATTCACCATTTCCCATACACTTTTTACTATACGCATTCTTTTTCTCTCCCACTTTCTTCTTGATTGCCATGTTCATCCCTTCGTGTGCCTGTTGGTCTTCTCTTCTGTTATGTACGTGTGACTGGAACAATCTCTTTTTCTCCTCTACCAAACTTTTCTTTTCCTTATACCGTCACTAACTGTTTTGTTTATTTCCCCTTCTTGCATATACCCAGAGATACTCCCTGCTGCAAAATACTTCAAAGGAAAAGTGACACGGGATATGGTCCTGACCAGCGTCGCCTATCAAAACATTTCCAGAGGGCTGGCACACAGTGGAGGAACTTTACATTATATATGTTAGGATAAGATCACAGCACATATGAGCATACAAACAGTTAAAAAAAGGCAGTTTATACTTGCGGGGAGGCGGAGCTTTTTTGACAAAGGGTATACTATATTCATAACTACTGATTTTTGCGGGACACCTAGTCTCGATTATTTCCAAATGAAAAATAACAAGCCTGGGACCAGCCTTAACGACCCTCCTTAGAATGTAGACATATTACATACATCTTCTGAAATATGTGAATCGTGTTTATGGATCCATGGACCGATATTTATGTTCTTATCAAACTTTACTTTTATAAACAAGACTCGATTACCTTCCTTCCAAAAATGAATAGACCAATTTTCAGCGTCGGTCCAATAAATAGCATGAGTACTATTTCTAACATGAACAAAAACGGTGATGTTATCATGGACATAATATCTTTTTCTTTTTTATACGGCTTAATACTTTTTCCTGTGGTTCAATTGTTACATGAATTACATGGAATTTAATATCCACACCCTTTGGCACTGTCTGCAGAGTACTTTAACAGAGCTCGTTTCATTGTATAATAAGTGCCATACCCATATATACATATATACATATATATACTATATATATATATATATATACATATACATATATACATATATGGGTTGTATAACTCACAGGAACACATGAAATTTACAAGTAAAATACAAGAAAAATTAAATAGAATACTGTCTGACTAACTGGTATATATATATATAATATATATATATATATATATATATATATATATATATATATATATATATATATATATATTATACATATATATAATATACATATATATATGTATATATATATATATATATATATATATATATATATATATATATATATATATATATAGCCATTCTCTACTTTAGGTAACCTGAAAAAATCCAGATTAACAACCAAACAATTTCACAAAAGGGAGATGCGTTCTTTCATCATTTCACTGAAAATACAACAATAACTCGTTGCACAGCATACAAACAATAGGATGTCAAATGTCAACAATTTCTCGGAAAAACTGCCCACTTCAACATAAAACGTCAAGGATGAGAACCAGACACTATCTTAAGACAGCTTTGATATACTGAAATTAATTATTGTCCACTTCAACACTGATATACTGTACATGTTGTGTATGTGTGATACATATATATATATATATATATATATATATATATATATATATATATATATATATATATATATATATATATATATATATATATATATATTTATATATATATATATATATATATATATATGAGGACAGGAATCACAGTTTATTTCCGACGCTTCCAGGATGCTTGCAAGATCACCTGACGATGCGATAAGGTATGGCACTGGGAATAAACTATACGTTATCAACTTGAGATTCCCTGTCCTCATCTGATGAAGAACATGGTGATGCGGTTTGTCCCATTGCCAGTGTGTGTTTGTGTGTGTGTGTGTGTGTATTATATATATATATATATATATATATATATATATATATATATATATATATATATATATATATATATATATATATATATATATATATATATATATATATATATATTATATATATGTATATATATATGTATATATATATATATATATATGTATATATACATATATATATATATGAATATGTATATACATACATATATATATATATATATATATATATATATATATATATATATATATATGTATATACATATATATATATATATAGCATCGAGTTAGGGGAAGGAGAATTCCTTGTATTTCCTTTCAATGTAGCTTTATTATTGCTGACGTTTCAAGACCATGTGTCCCATTTTCAAAGCTATAAATTAAAGACAACAGAATTAAAATAGACTCAGATTTTAAAACGAGAAAAAAAATTTTTTACACTAAAAGTATAAAAAGAAACATAACAGAGAAAGACAATGAATACAGAAATAGTGCTGAAGGCAAAAGCTGGAAGTGACATTCAGGGTCCCGTTTTGGTTCAACGAAACTCACGAGGTATAGAGGTGTTGACGTGGATTGAGTATTTAATTGGGGGAACTAGTTGTTTAATAAAAAGAGATTCTAGTATTGACAGTTGGTGGTCATTCAGACTTTGCCTATTATTTTGAAATCCTTGTAATTGATATATTTGCATTTTTTCCCGTGGTCTCTTATGCATGAAAATTCGGGTTTGATAATTTAGCACCCGTTCGGTAACTTACGCCGATGATGAGTCTAATCTCACCTTCAACAACCTACAGTGGGCCCACATACTTCCCAGGTCACATCTGGGCAATTAAATAGGTATATATGACTCCCGAGGTCATCAAAAGAAGGTGCAGACTTTCTTTATATTTAAACATAGACTTGATCATTGGATTATTGGTACTAGTTTCAATTCGACAGCCGGTAAATATTTGTTTTTATTATCTGTCGTAAATCTTGGTAAAAATGTTTATCATAGATAATGCAGGACACTGCATAGAAAAATAGTTTGGTACCTGTTGGTATTCTGAATTTTGGTTGAAAAATATTATTTAAAATTTGCGCAAATGTTTTGTAAAAATAGCTCAGATGGGAAACAGTTATTAATAAAAATATTGGTGGAGTTTTCTCCTCAATTTCTGATCATTAGTGAGGCCTGTGGAGGGTAGATAAAGGTTTAACAAAAATTAAAGGAAACAATGGCTGTAAAGTAGGAACCCAGACCGGTAAGTTTTTTCCTAAAAATCGTGGTATTAAAATGATCATCGTGTCTTGGAAACCATTGCTATATCTAAGAAAGGCAATTTATTTTCCTTTCATATTCGACTGTAAACTTTATGTTTGGATGCATTTGGTTTGGCATACTCAAAGAATTCATCTGCTCTATCTTTGTTCTGAGCAGTAGAAAGGTGTCATCAACATATCTGCTGTAAAAAAAGCGGAAGGCAAGCCAAAGGGCAATCGTCCAGCAGGCGCTCCTCAGGAACACATAAAAATATTTGCAAAGGTAGGACAATGGAGTCCAGCCCGTTTCAATCAGTTTGAACATATCTGATTTTATTAAAAATAGAAGCTGTGTCCAGCGACCAATTACAACTGATTTTTAAAATCCGTGATATTAAAATTATTAAAAAATGGTATCTGGGTTAGGAAAAATTCGGTCTAAAATAGTATCAATTGTTTTCTTCCACAGGGACATTAGTAAAAGTGACTCACATCTAAACTGGCATAAAAAGATCTGAGTCTTGTGATAAAATCACTTTCTTTAAAATTATCAGAGTTTTTAATACTATAATTATTGGTAGTTAAGGGTACTAGAAATGGACTAGAAATTTAGCCAGTTGTAATTAGGAGTGTCATATGAGGTAAGTATATAAGTCTCATTGGGATACCTTCTTTATGAATTTTGGGTAATCCATACATTATTCCATTAGGAGCACCTATTAACTATATAAGGATTCATAGGTATCAGCATATATTATATAATATAATGAATCCTTATATAGCACGAGTGCTTCCTATAGAATAATGTGTGGATTACCCAAAAGGAGAAAGTATCCCAATGGTGTTTTCATCACCTCATATGACACTCCTGAAATGACAGGCTGGCTAAATTTCTAGTCCCATTTCTAGCACCCTAACTACCAATAATTATAGTATTAAAAACTCTGATAATTTTAAAGAAGGATTTTATCACAAGAAGATCTTTTATGGCTAGTTTAGATGTGGAGTCACTTTACTAATGTCCCTGTGGAAGAAACAACTATTGATACTATTTTTAGACCGAATTCTTTCCTAACCCAGATACCATTTTAATAATTTTAATATCACGGATTTTAAAAACTGTTGCATTGGCCGTGCGATACAGCCTTCATTTTTAATGGAAATCGTATGTTCAAACTGACGGAATGGCCATGGATCCCATTAGGTCCTACCTTGCAAATATTTTGTGTGCTCGGAGGAGCGCCTGCTGACGATTGCCCTTTGGCTTGCCTTCCGCTTTTTTACAGCAGATATGTTGATGACACCTTCTACTGCTCAGAACAAAGATAGAGCAGATGAATTTTTGAGTATGCCAACTAAATGCATCCAAACATAAAAGTTTACAGCTGAATATGAAAGTGAAAATAAATTGCTTTCTTCTTAGATATAATGGTTTCAAGACACGATGATCATTTTAATACCACGATTTTAGAAAAAACTTTTACTGGTCTGGGTTCTAATTTTACAGCCATTGTTTCTTTAATTTTAAGTTAAACCCTTATCTACTCCTCTTCCACAGGGCCTTCAGTTTGGGGCATCTGATTGAATGGTTTTCACGAGGAAATTCTATCTCCACCAATATTTTATTAATAACTGTTTCCATCTGAGCTATTTTACAAACATTTGCGCAAATTTTTAAATAATATTTTTCAACCAAAATTCAGAATACCAACAGTACCTAAACTACCTTTCTATGCAAGTGTCCCGCTTATCTACGATAAACATTTTTACCAAGATTTACGACAGATAATAAAACAAATATTTACCGGCTGTCGAATTGAAACTAGTACTGGGCAATCCAATGACGATCAAGTCTATGTTTAAACATAAAGAAAGTCTGCACTTGGATGACCTCGGAGTCATATACTCCACAATTGCTCCCAGATGTGACCTGGGGAAGTACGTGGGCTCCACTCGTAGGTTGTTGAAGTGTGAGATTAGACTTCATCGTGGCGTAAGTTACCGAACGGGTGCTAAATTATCAAAACTCTGAATTTTCATGCATAAGAGACCACGGGAAAAAATGCAAATATAATATCAATTACAAGGATTTCAAAATAATAGGCAAGCTGGAATGACACCAACTGTCAATACTAGAATCTCTTTTTATTAAAACTAGTTCAATCAATCCACGTCACACTTATACTCTCGTGAGTTTCCGTTGGAACCAAAACGGACCCTGAATGTCATCGCTTTTGCCTTCAGCACTATTTGCATTCATTGTTCCTTTCTGTTATGTTTCTTTTATACTATGTAAAATTTTTTTTCTCGTTTTGGTAATCTGAAAGTCTATTTAATTCTGTCTCTTTTAATTATAACTTTAATGGTTTCTAATCAATCAACTAATAATAGCATTGAAAAAATAAGCTGAATCTCCCTTCCCCAACTCGATACATTCATCAGTTTAAAGCAACCGCCTTCCGACTTTGATATATATATATATATATATCTAATGTGCGTGTACGTTATTTAATATTATAAACATAGGGTAATTTCCTTCGTACACCTTTAGTACACATGATTGTTTTAGATAACTGTCACTGACCTACTCCTCAGTCTCCCAGCCAAAGCCTCAGAGGAATCCTTTTTATTTTTTTTTTACTTCTCTTGATATGGAAGACGCTAGCCAAGATCGCAGCTTTTTGGCTTGTTTCTTAATTCCATAAAATATATGCTCTATAATTATTAACAATAATAATAGTAACGATTTCTCACTTTCACACTACACAAACCGTCGTGGCTGTTTTAAAACTTCGCGATTTCTTACCGGAAATAGGTTCTTTTGCATAGTTTTCCTGCATGCGAAAGTTGTCAAACACGGAATTGTATGGCAAAGGAGCTGATTTCTTTGTTTCTTAATAATCAGTGAATATCATGTTCAGTATTTAAAAACAGTACTTCCTATATATATTTTATCTATTTTACTTGTTTGTATATGAAATATTTTCTTACAACTATTAAATATTAATAATCTTTACTGCAAACTTTAAGCCCTCTTAATTTTGAAATATTCATCATTAAATTATACTTCCCCTTAATGGAGGTGGTAACTACGAAAATCTCGAAATATTTACAGTCATTTAAATGACATTCTCAGTTTGTAAATAACTTTCATATAAAATCCAAATTTAACGACTGCAGCGCAATATCATAAAGGAAGATTTACGAAATTTTACCCGCCCCTCAAATCAAATTTGTACTTGGGAAACCTTCGAATGGAGAGAGAGAGAGAGAGAGAGAGAGAGAGAGAGAGAGAGAGAGAGAGAGAGAGAGAGAGAGAGAGAGAGGTAGTCTTTTGTGCATATCCATCGCACTCCCCTTAATCTGTTCAATTTGTAAAGATATTTCTAAATACTTCGCCGTACTTATACTTATTGCTTCGGTGTTTACATCATTTTTTTCATATTTGTGAGACAAATTCTTGGCAATTCACCTTTCGATCCACTCCTTTCGATGAGCGAAGTGATACGCAAACGACCTAGGTCTTACTTTTACTTACTGCCTTGCATATCAACAAATATATACTGATTCTTGTTTACTATACCTTTTTATTTTTAATTTTGTCATAGGACCACGTTCAACATCAAGGCCTCGTTTTTGAACGAAGAATTAATTTGTGATACTTCAATGGAAGCAAAACCTAAAAAGCGAAATTTCATTTGCATCAATTATTAGAAGAAGGAAACTGAAGCGTATAGGCGTCCTTTGCAAATATAATTTCTTGTTTTTATTCTCTCCCCTCCTCAGCCATCCCATCTACATTATACTAGGAAGAAGGGAGCCTACTCCAGATGGCCCAATGGCTTAGTATATATGCCGAAGGGAGAGACCCCAAAGATCATAATGGCACAATGTACAAAAGAGCGGAATGGAAGAGAGAGAGTATTTTGAGAAGAGTTTTGGGAGAGAGATAATAAAGAGAGAGATGCACTGCAATGAAAGAGAGGAACTGCCTCTGGAATGGAATGGAGAACCTACTTTTTAGAAAAGAATAGAGGTATGCGGAATTCTAGAGACAAATAATGCATTCTGGAAGGGAACAGACACACCGCTTATTGGAACGGAGCAGAGATACTACATTCTCGCGAGTATAAGAGCCATGCTGAGTTTTTGAACAGAATAGAGACATTGAATTCTATCGTGGAATAGATGCTGCATTCGGGAATGGAATGGATTTGCTGCATTCGGGGGATACAAGTGATTCCTCACTCTGGAAAAGAATGAAGGGATGGCTAACCCTACAACGGAATAGGGAGATGCTGCAGTTCGGAGCGGAGAGAGAGATTCGGCATCCTTGGGTGGAAAAGGGATAGAGCACTAAACAAACATGTCTGACATTCGGCCAAGCTCGCACTACAGTTAAGTCTGAATACAGAACCATTTACAACATAAAAACTGTTCCCAAAGGCACACACAAAAAAAACTGAATTACAAATATTTTAATCAATGATAAATCGTCAGAAAATTCGATTTTTCTAAGGAAATTCTAATAAACATACCTTCAACCTAACAAGATCCGGAATATATAATATCATAAGTGTAGTTTACTCTCAGGATCCTTCTTTTACATTATTCAGTTAGAATTAGTGTGTGAATTATCAAGCAATCGATGCGAACAAATTAAAATCAAGGCATCAGTTACAAAAGAAATACACAAATTTTAATCAACCATACACTAAACATCATCCATGAAGCACGAAATCCATCAGGTATAAATAATAATAATAATAATAATAATAATAATAATAATAATAATAATAATAATAATAATAATAATATATCGATTAACAATTAAAAAGCAGCTAGTGCTAAAGGCCCACTTGACGATGTCATGAAATATCAAAGAGACTGAACCGACTCCAGGATCTTTTGAATTATAATAATAATAATAACGTAACCAACTTGAGACAGTTACGGTATACATCCATTTCAGAGTAATCTCCAAGGAAGATGGACACCAAACTTGATTAATACTGATGACGCAATCTTCAGTGATAAATATACTCTATAATTTTTTACACTTTTTTCTGAACTCTGTGCAAATTTTAACAAAGGAGAAATAGGGAAAAGGTTGGAGGAGATTTTCTGTACAAATTAACCCCTAGATATTTTTAGCCTCTCTTTTTCATAAGCTGCATTTGAACAGAGACCTTTCACATTCACAGCTCACCCCAGATCCCCTTTTCCTGCCAAGAGAAACCAGATTTGCTGAACGGCAGCACCAATTGGCAGCAACTGTGCCTCGCGTCGAAATCCCAAAGGTCTTTTATTCCTCACACTGTTAGACTGTGGAACAGTCTCCCTGACGGTCCTGTGGAATTTGAACTCCAAAAGTTCAAGCGAAGATGCAACGCATTACTACCCTAAAACAGTTCTTGTATTTTAATGATTAATTTACTTACATTTTCATCTATTTATTTATTAATTTATTTTTTCTTATCTAATATCTGATCTCTTCTTTCTGTAATCCTTATTACCTTCTGTTAATTCTTTCAAATGAACACCATATTCTTTGGAAGCTTGAATAATAATAATAATAATAATAATAATAATAATAATAATAATAATGTCTCTACTTTCTTATAAATATTCAATCAAATCCTCCAGACAGCGCTGATTATTACTCATCATATCTGGGTGAGTTCTTTATCGCGATTACTACTAATAATTATACTGAAGTCTAAAATTTATACTTATTCACTAGGGAACTTCAATTCTATTAAAAAGACGATGTATGCCATTATTTTCCAAAACAAGCTGTGATAGTTTCCAAAGCGGAAGCCTTATTATACTTCCGGATTATGAAAGTTTCTTCCTTGAATCTCACCCCATTTTTTTATGCCATCAATACATTAAGGTAAAAACATCCAGCTGGTGTTTACCACGAACAAGCAACTGCTTCTGCTGTACTGTAAGCTGGTGAGGAAAGACCTTCACTCAACGGGTAACTGGGTATATTCTGTCACTAATCGATCATATTCGGTTTCAGATCAACGTCTTAATACGCTCTTCCATGATCCAAGTCCAACACAAGTAGCACAAACGCTGACATCCATTACATCTTGCACGACACAAAGACGTATCTTTTATTCACATTAAATAGCTTCAAAGTTAACTGGTTTTGACTGTAATCTTGCAACTTTCAAATGTCAAGCAAGCAAAAAATGGCGCGATCCCGTTCTGGCATACCATTCGAAAACCTGCAGTGTTTCATGCTTTATTCAACCTGCCTTTTGTCAAGGTAGTGCTAGGCTGTCATCGCTTAGGGATGATGCCCACGAACTTTTCGTGCGGGACCGGGGCTGGTATTGTGTAGCTATGGCCAAGTCTGCATGTCACTACATCGTCAGAGTCTCTTCGCTTGGGATAAGTTACGTTACGCAATTCACCAAAATCTGTACAGAGAAAAAAAAAACTTGCGTATTTTACGCTCGGGTGTGTTCAGTGTCCATGTGTCTGTGTACAAACAGCCACGAGCGAAAACAACTCCCCCCGTGCCAGCAGTGACGAAAATAGACGTCGAGCTAGGTCATCCTGGAACCCGCAGAGAGCCAGGGAAGCAGGGTCACGTGTAGCTGGCATGCCTTAATTGGTATTTTTCCAAACCGCTTCACTTCAATCACCTCACTTAACTTCCATTTCAGCTGAGGGCGAATTCCCGCAGCTAAATTCGGATATCTTTTTCTATGCTGAAATAAGCCATTAACTGGGATTCCCCAACTCTGCCTCTCTCTGCCCCGGTGGCTTCCTCCTTCACGATTTTCAAACCCAACTCCCTCCGCAATATCTCCATTAGAGATTGCTCACAAAGTATCTCCACCAAAGGGGTCTCTCTCTCAACTCTCTTTCTCTCTCTCTCTCTCTCTCTCTCTCTCTCTCTCTCTCTCTCTCTCTCCACATAGTTAAAAGGGCCTGCTGTACATTAGAAAGCACGGTTTAATACGAGTCCTTGATTTACTGAATTATGCTTTCTAATATACATGGGCGTCGGTGACCTCTGCAGACTGAACCTCCTCTTGATTTTGTCTTTCCATATAAATCACAGCTAAATCGCCTGAGCTCTCCTTTCAGCCTCCGCCGCTGGGTGAGTCCCTCAGCGTTTCGCTTCGTCCTCCAATTACAAAGAAATTGGGAACAAGAGCAAATAGCTCTCACTCTTTTCTCCTCACATTATTTGTTTGGGTTTACCTCGTTCTCAATTTTGAAAGAAAATAAAAGGCTAATGTATTATACTTTCATCTCAGATGTCGGAAGGAAGAAAGCGACGCACTCAAAAGATAAAATTCTTAAGTGATCGACGGTGGGTTCAATAAAAAAAGAAAATGAAAAAAAAAAGATGAAAGAGCAATGTCGGGATATGAACTCGAAGCCCAGAGCGAGCAGCAAAACTTCACCCAAGATGACCCAACTGTTCGATGAACTGCAAGTGCAGCCGTTTGTGGACCATCCATCCAACACCACGTACGAGGGCATGAACATTTCGGAGAAAAAAAAAATGATAAACGAAATAGAGAAAACTCGACCAAATAAATCGGTTCAAAGCGTTGTCCAAACAGTCGCCCCAAATGTGAGTTCTTGTTGACAAAGAGAGGGGGGCGAGGGGAGCCCCCGAGACTGAGTCAATATTAAACACTCAAAGGCAAACACAACCCCGTAATAGTCAGTCGGGGCAAACACCACCACCAGTATCAATATAACTGCCAGAACATCCCCTTCAAGCCCCATATCCTTCCCAGCGGTCGACCATGTCCCGCCTCCTCCCAACTCAAAAATAAAAAGGACGCCACAAACACAAAACCAAATTTTGCCACAAAACCAAAAATCGCAACTCAAAAATCAAAAGGACGCTCCAACACAAAACCAAATTTTGCCACAAAACCCAAATTTGCCTCAAACCTCCTTTATGAGCTCCTGTCTCATAAGATAAAGCACCCGTTTACAACGATTAGTAAGAGGACTCGGTGGCGATGGGAAACAACCAGCCTCACACGCACACTTCTTACGGATCAAGCCTCAAATTCGTGTCAAAGATGAACTCGAGCTTGGGTAAAGTGCTGTACATCAAAGCTTGTTGCCTGGATAAGCGGAAGGGGTAACGCTTCTCTAAAAAGAAAGGGGGAGAGAGAGAGAGAGAGAGAGAGAGAGAGAGAGAGAGAGAGAGAGAGTATGAAGGGTAAAGACTGATGACAGACCCACTCCATTTTTTTTTTCTGGGATATTCCAGGTCTTTTTGTACGTAGTCAGAATGAGCTCCTTCCTTGGTGAAAAAGGGTGCTTTGCAAAATGGTAGCTGATAATTTGTTAAATGCGATCCAGATACAGATTAGATTATATTCACGAGGACGAATAAAAATGACGACAGTCGTACTTACACGTCATATATGTGTTTATACACACACACACACACACATATATATACTCGTATGTATATATATATATATATATGTATATATATATATATATATATATATATATATATATATATATATATACATACATACTTACTAATATAGAGTAAAACTGAACGTGGCAATAATAAAAATAATAAATTTCAATCGCTAAAATTATGGTCTGTTTGTATCTAAGAAACTGAAGAACACTGATTACCAAGACTTCGAACTGACAATATTAAGAAACACTTCTCACTGGAAGTTATAAACTAAAATTCCGGCTGCCTAAAGCGGTTACACAAAGAATTAAATATGATTTTGGCACTTAACCAGTGATAATTTTTCTAACTGAAACACGATATATATGTCCATGTCCCAGCTTTTTACAAACACACAATTATATATATATATATATATATATATATATATATATATATATATATATATATATATATATATATATATATTTTATATATATAATATATATATATATATATATATATATATATATATATATATATATAAAGGCCAATGGCGCAAAAGGAAAGTGAAGAAATGAGTGGTGCTGAGTAAGGACAGTAAGTCGAAAGCCTAGCACCACTCCCGGTGTTTCTCACTTTCCTTCCTGTGGCATTGCCTTTATTTATATATATTCATCACGCTCCATATTTTCGTGATTCAGTTATATATATATATATATATATATATATATATATATATATATATATATATATATATATATATATATATATAGTATTTATATAAATATATATATATATATATATATATATATATATATATATATATATATATATATATATAATATATAATGTACGTACGTGTGGGTGTGCGCCCCCGCTTGTGTTGAATATAATAAGATTGGTTTTCCGTTTTTTAGCGTAAGCATAAGCTGTCTCTTTTCGCCTAGTGGAAAATCTTTCTTCGAAGAGTTGATGTTGACGCTTACCACCTTGACCGAGGCTTCTGCACATCGGTCCATTTGTTTGTCTTAAAATGCTTTATTTTTCATCTACTTTATGCGCACTCAATTTTAATACCATTTTCTCTTTAATCTGTAGTTTTAGTTTTTTAACCTGCTGTGCTTACAGTCAGTCACAAGGAAGCTTGATATCCAAGGCAATTCCGTTCAATTTCGTCTCATGGCAGTGTTCAAATATAATAATAATAAAATATCGATTATAATAAAATGGTCCTAACAAGTGTCTTGCAAAATGATTAATTCACTATATATTTTCTTCACAAAAAATATCTCTCATTAAATACTCACCCATATCAATTTTGATTCCCTCTCTTCATTACAGCCTCTAAATACTGAATCCATTTTCATTTAGCATAATTAATCAGGCCTAGCACCATCCCGCCATTGTGTCGGCACAATGCGCACTTTTATCACTGCATATCATTACCAGCAGTGTAATAACTGTTGAATATTATCCCTCCTCTTCCTATTATATCTAAGGCCGCAATATGTACAATTTCAAGCATTTTTTTGTTCGAAATGTGTTGAAATAAACGAAAGATACTGGCATAAACTCCAACTTTGAACAATATTCTTTTCGGATCTTTGTCAAAGGAGTTTTATTTTTAACCAACTTCAATCTTATTCGTCTGTATATTTTCAGTAAGTAAAGAAACCTTTGCAAACAAATGAATAGCAAGGTGTTAGAAGATTCACGTTCGGCGAATTAGGCAGGTACGACAATAAAACGACACCATGAAAAACACTGGAACGAAGGTACGAATGATACAGAGGGCAAGAGGAGAAACGCCAAGCAAAAGACGGTCAATCAGTATTTAGGAGACGGCGAAGTAAGGCTTCTGAAAGCTATCGACAGAGTGATCAATCTTTTTCCTAAGTGCAGCAGCACCTGTAGACAACAAAGTATATATTCGAAAAACAGAGACTCGAAACAAGTAATCTTTAGGTCACATGATATCCAGTGTTAAATTCATGATTTTATCCTGCTGGTGCAGTAATTACAAGAACAGGTCAGAGCAAAATGCAAAAGGTACCGTAATTACATTTATAAGACAAAGCCTTAGATTTATCAGATTAAGGAACAAGAATATAGAAGTACTTCTGAGATGAGTGTATGTGTGTATGTATGTGTGCACGTATGTACGTATCTCTCCATGACGTAATGGTGTACTTGGAGAGGTGTAAGTATTCCTCAGCTAATTTTTCATATTTCTTTTTCCACCTTCATTTCAGTACAGTATTCTTTTCTTTTTCTTTTTTCTCTTTTTCACAGTGTAGCTTTATATTCTGAGCTTGCTTCTCTGGTACATAGCAGCCTTTTAGGTGGGTTCGAGATGAAGGTAGGCACAAAATAATAATAGCAATAGTAGTAGTAGTAGTAGTAGTTGCAAGTGATAAACCACTTCATTAAAAACGCTAACTCTTTGTTATGAAATCTTCGCCAATCCTCTTTCAAGACTTTCCGATGAGGTTCACCCAGCACAAATCCACAATTATAATGACAACTAACAAATTCCTACATCTGATGGGAAAATAAAGGCTGGAGATGTAAACATAATGAACTATTACATTGCAATTTTAGTTGAGTGTTAATAAAACATTAATTGACAATCTCTCTCTCTCTCTCTCTCTCTCTCTCTCTCTCTCTCTCTCTCTCTCTCTCTCTTTCTTCTCTCAACTTTTTTTTTGTTAACTTATTAGCAGAGACTCGGGAGACTTTCGCCCGTAACTTCAGACACGCTAATTAACTGCATATTTGCTCTCCACTAGAAAATTCCATTGTTAGCATTTCGAAAACTTCGGTCAATAAAACGAATGAAGCCGGTGTTCCCTCTCCCCTCACTCAGGTGTTCCAAGGTTCCGTAGGCATCCCACAGACCCGCCTCCTGCCTCCCTCACTTCTCCACCCTCCCTCCCTCCCAACTTCATACAAATTCCTCGCTATTCCTCGACCCCTTTTTTCTTTCCTTTTTTTTATTAGTCGGCAAAGACGACAGAACGAGGGACCCCATAAGAGGGCCCGTCCATCCCCCTCCCCACCTACCTCGAGCAAGGGATTGGGGTAAAATTGTAAGAAAAATTTCCATAACAGTACAGCTTCGGTTCAGTCTATTTCCACTTCCTTCCTCTTGTTAACGCTTGCAGAAACTTCTAACACGGTTCTGTTACCCTCATTTTTCAGTCAATTGCCGAGCTGTAATCTGTCACTCGAGTCAAACGCAGCATTAAGACCAAATTTCTTCTCTTGTGAGAAAACAAACAGTCCTCTCTCTCTCTCTCTCTCTCTCTCTCTCTCTCTCTCTCTCTCTCTCTCTCTCTCTCTCTCTCTCTCAAATTTTCTCTACCCGCTGGGTCTGGCGGAAGAAAAAGAACGAACCTAAATTTGAATTTACATATCATGCCATGTAATGTCACTCTCCGTCGTAGAGTGATGAGTCCCCTTATCATAAACGGTTTTTGTACAGGCAGCACTTACAGCAGTGGCAGATATGACTGGTTCTACGTGGTTCATTAAAGCAAACGAATAAAACATCATTTTAAATAGAAAATCTCATCAACAAAGTTGTGTCTTCTCTGCTTACCCTAACTTATAAGTTATAAGTTTTATCGTTCTAATTTACTCTTGAAAGCTAGAAAAAGCCTCATGTAATCAAAGACTGATAAATGAATGTGCTCTTTCTTTTCTTAAATCTAATTTTAGGGGCACATTTCGGGATATATCAAACTCTTTTTTTTTTATTTCTTTATCTGAAGGTTTGGGTAAATCGAGTTATCATTGCTCTTATAACTATGATACCTGAATTATCATTATTTTTCTTGGATACAGCGATGATACTGATGGTAGCAACAAGTAAGCTTGACAAGTTATTATGAAGAACGTGAAAAATCTAGTACTTACTGACAAACTATCATATACAGGCTAATTATGTGCCCCATGTTATCATACGTAACTTGAATGAAGTGGTGGGACTTTGACGGCCTTTTAATTTCTTTCCACTATTCCTGTATTGTAGCAGGAGTGTTGGCCATATTTGTTACCCATGTTCAAGAAGATGTATTCTAAATATCTGCCTCCCTCGTCCTTCTCCAGTCTTTTGAAATTCCCTTTGAGAGATGCTTTACTCGTTGAAATACGATATACTTAAAAATGACTCTGAGCAACATCGAATTCCTAAGCAAACTTTTCCAAAGAAAGGCTGAAGAGCTTATCCATCAATCAGTTACTCATAAATTACATTTCACTTTTACACATGTAAACCGTATTTTGCATTATCTTAAAATTCCAAAATCTTTCATCTGATTTAAAATCATAAGGACTTACATTACAGGAAAGACTAATAAAAGATCATCTACACAAACATAATTCTCCACCAGATAACTAACAATTAATCAATAAAATATACTTATATACATAGGGGTTGTTGAACTCACAGCACCACGTGATATTTAAAACCATACATGATCCAAACTGTATTAAAAATTAATTGCATTGGAGAAAGGCCTAATAAATAGTAATACTAATATATACACACACGCGCATATATATATATATATATATATATATATATATATATATATGTGTGTGTGTGTGTGTGTGTGTGTATGTGTATATATATATATATATATATATATATATATATATGTGTGTGTGTGTGTGTGTATATATTTATAGTTTTTGTGTGTATTACTATTTATTAGGCCTTTTTACAATGCAATGCCCTTTTAATGCAGTGCGGGCTGATAAAGTAGCATATAAATATGGATAATGCATGTATGCATGCGTATGCAATCACGTAAATGCCGACGGTGCGTCTGGACTTATTACAACTAATGAAAAATCAATGGAAGTTTTTTACAACAGGGACAAAAAAAAAAACATGACTGTAAAGTGCAGTTTCAGGAGGGCATTCAGATGTGTTTTATAGCGAGAGAAAATACTACTATTGAGTGATTTTTTGGAGGGGAGAGAGAGAGAGAGAGAGAGAGAGAGAGAGAGAGAGAGAGAGAGAGAGAGAGAGAGAATTCACTTTGACAAGAGTCTAGGGAGAAATATTCTTTTATCGGTAATTTGACTCCGAATGATAAAATGAATATCGGGAAAATGCAGTTTAAGAGGTCTATGCAGTTCCATTTTTCTCTAAATCCTTAATTAATGTTTCAGTTTGATCAGCGTCGTTATTAAAAGTTCTTTTGAAAAATTCTTTCGTAAGACTGCATAACAACATGTCCCAAACACCTGTAGTCGGGCATAAATATTTATGAATTTCCACCACCTTGCTTTAAATTCATGTTAAACATTTATGCAAGACTTCCTTCCTCAAAGACTACTGGCGTTTAGAGTAGAGGTATAAAGAGAATCAACAGAGGAAGACATATTTTTGTGAACACTTTACCTTCATCATGTAGTAGCTCAACTACGAATCATATCGCCCAGCAGCAACGCACACTTCAAACCACTAATATTACTAAAAATATGTCGACTAATTGTTTCTGTTACCTCTTGAAGCAAAGTGCAGTGCAACTTTTAGTGAACCTCCCTCATTATGCAGGTTATGTCAAATAAGTCTTTCCTTTTCAGTATGTACAGTGGAAAAAAAATTGATTTTGTTGTATTAACTTGAAAGATAACGTCCTCTAACAGAAGCCTGCCTCTAGTGTTCGTAAAAAAAACACCACTCGAAAAGCATTCAAATCCTTCTATTGCCGTGAAGAATTATTCACAGCGTGTGCACTGTGAATGGATTACCTGCAAATACCCCTAGAAGGTGCTGGATTGACAAAACTGCAACACATGCTTCCAACGCCCGCTAGTCCTGGGGACTTTTCGAAGAGGAGATTAATGCTTTGTGCTCGTCATTATGTGGTAATTAAATTTAGCATTTCCGGACGGGGTTTCCTTCTGGGATGCACGCTAATCAAAGCTGGTCATGATCCAAGATGATAGGTAACTATACCACAAAGCCTAAATGAAATATGCGGTATGAAGATAAGTATTTAATATAAAATGACTGCTATGACACCTACTATTACTACTATTAATAAAAAAAATGGTCATTAACCACTTAATGGACTCGAACCTTATATTTCATGATCAAGTGTCAAATAAACTGTCATTGATTCATTACAATTTAACTAGCAAGATGAACGTTAACCATTTATATGAATGTATATTTTATATACAACTCACAAACATACAAACAATATATATCCTGTAAACAGATACGTACTCGAAAATTTCAGTTGACAATGAATAAAAGTTTTAAAAACAAACCTTAGCCTTCCAAAATAAGTCGTACTCCTCGTGAATACCGACTCATAAATCATTTTTGTCAACACTCTAGTACCCTGAAGAAATCCCATTAGTTCCACACTCGAGATAAATGTTGAAGTGAGCCAATATTCTTACAGACTTTCTCTCGACACCTCAGGATTATGATTTGTTTGATCAAATCGTAACAAGGTCAACATTCTCTTTCTCGGTTTGGTGGTATTATTATTCCTTCTTGTGATGTCACAGCGACAGTGAGATTTTTCTGGCGGGTCAGAATATCCTCAACACTGAATTACCATTAGGTACTTTTTTTCTCCGTTTCTGTCTGCTAACTAACCAAAACAAAAATTTATTGCACTTCTGTTTCGATATTATTACTCACAACAATACTTTGTTTAACATCCCATATAAACCTAACCTAATGTAAACAAATTTCATCAGCACAGTAATTAATCAACACTAACTTTCCTCGTATACAGTGATATCTCATATGTTTTCTACAACACACTGGCTGTTCGCCTGATGTATAATTTGCACAATTTGACTTCAAACAACGAAATCAAGTAACTAACTAAAAATCATGTCCAGTGAATACGATCACTCATGTACAAGACACTTACAATAAGAGCAATTGAAGTGAACACACAGGGAGCTACTGAAGATCTCATTTCTGCCTATATCTATCCTGGAGACCAGAGATAAAAGTAAAATGACGGGGAACGAAATGGTACGGGACCTAACCCCAACTGATGCAACAGGACAATCTACAAGATAAAAGAAATTATGGTAAAAATGAACATTTCACGGTTTGTGGCAATACCGTGCAATAAACCTTTGAAGATGTTTGAATCAAGCTTATAATGCTGACCCTCGAAATTTACATCATGTCATCCCACAAATCCAACCTTATTTTGATGCCTTCAGCATAAAAATATTAGCGTTGATAAAATGACTCTTCCCTAGTGCTTCTAGAATGCAAACTCAATAAAGGATCATTCTGCACTCTGAGAGGAACCTCAAAAACAGTTGAGATAAATAAGGCAGTAATCATCAGAAAATCTCACGTTGCGTTGTAAATACTGAAATCCGTTAAGGGCAAGTAATGAAAAAAATTTAGCGAAAAAAGATAATCGAATCAAGTTCCCGAGCTAGATGTGCCTGACACAAAAGTGGAAGGCGAGTCAACAAGCAGGCTAAATTTAGACCTTTACAAAATGAAAAGGGGAAAGGCAAAGTTCATAATCACTATGTCACAAAGACAACCAACATACTCTTCGACGGCTTCTATAAAGAAGCAGTGCATGCAAAAGGACGATGAATGACGGGGTCGGCTAAAGAAAGTGACTCTCATGGAAAAGAGATTCTCAGCACTTTAGTAAACAAGAGAGGGACGTAGGAGACGGCATTCAAAAGCACTAAACAGACACAAATTTACTGGTACAGTAAAATTAATCCCCTTCGAATTTCCACCAAGATATCTACTTTATATATACCTTTGCATGACAGTAAAACCATACCGCATTATACATAATTGCGTATTATACATAATTGCAAAAGAATAAAATAACAAAAATTAAACTCAAACGGGATCCTTAAAATAACCACCCCCTTTCATGGATTCTCCCATCTTTATCTTTCATATTTCCTCAAGTTTATTTTGAATGAAAAGCCACCACAACCCTAAGCTAGGATACCTTGGAATGGGACCCCACTCCATTACTGCAACCCCCGGCCCCCTTTAACTTTGTAACTACATAAGAGATTCCCGGTCGCAAACCTCACTAACTTTACACTTTTACTTGAACTATCTTTACAGTAACTTCGTCCGCCTTGCAGTCCCGTTCACTTGTTATTCTATTTTTTCAGCGATGATGTATCTTAATCAAAGGCCTATCAAGCTGGTAGATGGGTACAAAGGCACGTACGCAGATATATGTGTCATGTACGTCCACTGGTACAAAAATACTCTGATGATAGTGCATTTTACGTAAATGTACGCGTGAAATGGGCGTATTTATACAAACGAAATCAATTCTTACTGAAAGCGAATGAAATTTTGGCGCTTATTATTCTAAGACATCTCCAATTTCCTGTACCCTTTCTTATCTGCAAGGCTCAAGTTCTGAAGAAGAATACAATGGGTGATATGTTTTTACGCATTGTAGCTTACATCAATGTAAGCGACCACTTGTAAGGGTAACTTAACCAAACTACAAAATAAACTAAATTCTCATGTATGTCCACAGAACGTGATCACACACACACGGGTCACATTGCAATGGAATAAAATAAAAACATGAATAGGCAAAAATTGGCAAATAACAGTAACAACAAGCGAGTTTACAGGTTTTAAAGGTATAAAGGTCACTCGTGAGTTGCAAATTAAAGGACAGGTCACTGGCCTGTCTCACAATGTCCTGGACACTGAACAATACATATGGGATCAGCGCCAAGAACGCTCTCCACCTAAGCTAGGACTAGGGGGAACCAGGCACTGGCTACCAATGGCTCAGCTGGTAAACCAGTTATCGTGAAAGAAATGTCGTATTCACAGAAGTACAATCTATAGTTTTAGAGAAAGAATGAGCCAGACTTGAATAAATACATATTCATCATACAATAATATTCGTGAATCAGAAATAAGCAGATGAGATATAAATATAACTTACTACTTCTCCCGTGGGTGTCAAGATATACTAGATTTATCTGAATACAATTATAGATACTGAACAGACTTTCACTTATATCTTGCGAACATAATATTAGCTTTCTTTGACAGCTTCAAGAACCCGATTGCCACCACATGAAGGCATGAAGGGAAGACACTCTATGCCTGCTACAAACCTGATATAGCCTATATAGATGTATAACTATAAAGATTTTTTGTTCAAACAGACCTCCATCGAATAAAGCTAGCCCAAAAAGCACCAAAAGGGTAGATTTTATAGCGTTATATTCGAAGGCAACTATCTTCCTCAACAGACAGGTAATGCATTAAGAAGTACAGAACAGTGGTATTCATAGTTGAAGGAATGTTCCAGAAGTCGGCCGCTACGTTACTCCTGTTGACAGCTACTTCTGTCAACTGGAAGTCGTTGGTTCGAACTGTCGGGTGTTCGAGTCACTTAGGTACCAAACCATTTATCACTTATAATTCCCATTCGGTGATATTCGAGTAGTGAATGGATAAAACAACATTTTATAGATTAAAGTTTGTATGTATGTATGTATGTATACATACTGTACATACACACACACACAAACTTTAATCTATAAATGTTGTTTAATATCCATTTCGCGCTGCTTCGGGAATATCACCGTAGGGGAATTTATATACAAATATATTATATATATATATATATATATGTATATATATACATATATCTATATATATATATATATATATATATATATATATATATATATATATATATATATATATATAGCCTATATAGGGAGGCTCAGGAAGGGTTAAACTCTCCGAATGGAGTTTGCTTGGTAGTGAAGTGACCCTTTCTACCTACAGACAGAGGCCCATTATATCGAGTAAACGCCAGGTGCTTAATTTACTGCTTAGGTTTATACACGCACACTCAGTTTAAATGGAACATACACACATCCTTCCGTCTTCGTCCCAGATTCGAACAGTGTCGTCTAAATCGCTCCCAATGAGTGTTATATAATATATATATATATATATATATATATATATATATATATATATATATATACACACATACACTGTATATATAAAATGTATATATGCATATATAAGTATATATACACACACATATATATATATATATATATATATATATATATATATATATATATAATATGTATAAAATATATATATATATATATATATATATATATATATATATATATATATATATATATATATATATATATATAAATTTATGACTCACATCGGGACCGAACCCCGGTGTTTCAAGTGAGAGTCCAGGGCATCAGCAATTCGCCTGCACAGGTCATAAAAGAAATTGGAACCTAAGTATTTTCATCAAATAGGAAGTGGCTCCCACCGCTAAAGAAAAAAATCAGTAAAGCGATACGTTCATCATTTCACTGATGTATCAAGAACGAAGACCTGACAGCATCTCTCTCTCTCTCTCTCTCTCTCTCTCTCTCTCTCTCTCTCTCTCTCTCTCTCTCTCAAGACATCCTCAGGTTTATGAATTACCGAGACAAGAACTACATGTTTGAATACTTCACTGCACATTGCTTAGGCTGTGTGTATAAACACAACACAGGTGAACATTTCTATTCTCAAAGGCAACATCAGTCGGTAACATTAAACATAAAGTAAAGTAGTCAGGCAATATCAAACAATCACCTGAAATCGGAAAATTCGGATAACTTGCAACATGAAGCGCAATTTCATTATCATCTCTGGAAAAAAAAATATTCTAAATCTCAGTAATCTGGAGTCAGGTAATTTCAAGCAACTACAAAAAGCCGGGTAACGCACACATTAATTTTAATCAAAGTAACTCAAACAAGTACCTTAAGCAGGTAAGTCCATCATTAACCCTGATTCAGGTGGCTTCAAACATCGGGCAGCAGCCTGTAAGTCACGTAAGAGGCCAAATTTGCTGTACAATACCTCGCGGCCCATCCAAGTGTTTAAAAGAGATTTGACAGATAAGATAAACAATCTGTGCACTAACCGCATTAGCCCTGACCTTGGAGGGGTTTACAGCTCTCACCAGGGGAATAAGGCCGAGTTGTTTACAAACTTTTCTTATTTTTATAAGTGGGTTCTTTTTGTTCTGAGGCAATCTCCCTGATGAGAAAATTCTAAAGCCCAATGAGTGATTATGTGATTTTTCTATATCTAAAACAGTGTGTTACCTAAAATGAACAATCAAATGAAAATGATAAATTCCATTCCCGGTCCTTTTACTTAATCTGTGAATAAGGTATTAAAGATGGTAAAGCGTAGCATAAGCTCGTACTTATATAGCAGAAGCAAAATTCCCTGAGAAAGAAAAGGAGCCACAACAAAACTCAAACAATTAGAGAGAGAGAGAGAGAGAGAGAGAGAGAGATGACATAAACTGAAACATGGTCAGAGTCCATTGAGGCCTTATGATCAAAATAATAATGATAATGTTTCTGAAAGTTACAAAACATCCCAAAGTACTTTAAGTGGGACTTTTGATTTACCATAAGTCAATTTTTTTTTTTTTTTTTTTTATGGAGACGAACGTATGCTGCTGTAATGAGACAGTTTCAAATGTTGGAAATGCATAAACAGACAGGAGACATTAATCGGCCGCATACTTGAATCGTCTCAGTCATTTATCATCCTTTTTATAGAATGTAAGTACATGTCAACCGGTTCCAGTTGGTTAAGGATAAACCGAAATATTACCGGGAAGTATTCTATCATATGCAGAAATCTTTTATGCTTCATAAATTCCTACAAACAGTTGCACTGTCATAATAAAACTAATTGACGTAGTTGACTACTCTTACAAGGAGACTGGACAGTGCACTGAGTAGCCAATGACCAGGTACATGATGATCCTTCACATGGTTCGTCAGTTCAAGAACAGATTTTCTTTTGTTACACTGATAATTCATTATTACGCTTATAGTCGTGTATTCTAAATATATATCGCTTAAATGTCTGCATATGAACGACATAAAAATATTAATTTGAGCGGTTTTTTTTTTCCAAACGTATCTCTGAAAAGGTAAGCAGCACGGAACGCTAACGCCTTCAATCGCCCAGTGAAACCGTACACATTACAAACACTGTAGTATAACTCTCTTCCTTTTTATCTTGCAATGCCGCGCTACAAAGCTCAAGGCCCATGTACCGCAAGAGACCCGAATACAAGTGTAGAAAAGGATACATTTTTCAACTTGTACCAGTCTGAGGGGACCTCGTAACAAGGTCCTTGGCTCTGCAAAGCCTCTCCCCCCTCCATTTTTTTAAGGCCGTTTTAATACAGCCTCCTCTGTATTATTCAGTTTCCTCCTTAACGATGTTTTAACATTATTCGTCCCACTCGATGCCAGCCGTATCCCTATTCAGACCTATATTCAATAACGGGCAACACCGACGTCTCCTCCAGATTTCATTCATGTGAACCGAAGAATATTTCATTCAGTCCCTCTCCCTTTCCCTTGTTTAATGAGACCCATGCGTCCTTTAAAAGAAATCCTTAAAAAAAAAAAGGCCTTAGACAGCCGCCTTGGCAAAAATACTTGGCACGTGAAGTTGCATTCTTCTGCTTTACTGCCTGCTCTGCTCTCTGTGGTTGGTTCTGAAAGCACTGCCAATATATCTTTTGGCGATCATAGTGCCTGCGTAATCCCGGCCGACAGAGACAAAATGTCCTTTCTACCTGGCAGACAATTTTCTATCACGTTAACAAGAAGACTCTTCCTAGTTTTCATATCCACTTTTCATTACTTACTTACCAATTTGGATCGCAACCTACTACTACCTTCAATTGTCCACACTGTCCTAATAAAATTCCAGGCTAAAGCTTTTTTTCATTAGCAAGACTCTCGCGGAAATCCATCAATACTTCACACAAAGAACAAGAAACTACAAACGGTGAGAGCAAATCAGGCAGAATTTCAAAGGAACGATGATCTCTTAACTTTTGGCCATTATTCCAATACATTCCATACACTCCTAGTCGATACGTCTCAAACGATAGCACACTTCCAAATGTAGACATTAGCACAACCCATAAAACGTGAAGGAGAATGGGGAACCAAACAGAATAAAGGAATAAATGAAACACAAAGAGAGGAAATGAAAGAGAGAGAGAGAGAGAGAGAGAGAGAGAGAGAGAGAGAGACGGCATCGGGCAGATTCTGGAAACTGGAAACTTTTGCATAAATGAATGAGGCAAACAGTGATAATCCACTCTGCCTCCCTGCCCAGACGACATGCAAATGTTTGGATTTTCAATTACTTATGATCACTCTAAGTCTCGGAAATTACCTTTCTGTGTACCCAAACACTTCCTACAATGAAATCCGGTGACTACCCAAGGAAATAGAAGAGGAAAGCGAAGAAATGTTTGAGGAGCAGTTTCGTTTCTAAGAAGTAGATCTTTCGTCATTATCTTTGTTGTCACGACTAAGTGCACGGCACATAATGCTCTGGATTATAGTCATTCCGGACATGTCAACTTTCTGGGGACTTCCTAAACGCTCCCTACACAACGTAAACACAAAACAAAGATCATATGAATCTCCTATATAAAAATCACAAATATATGTACAATTAATAGTATGTGAGAACTTACAACTCTATTACTCAGGAATTTTGTACAGAGTTTCACCAACAAATGTATTTTGCCTTTATTATATTCTGTTATACATCTCAATTATGTAAAAAAAAAAATTGTACAAATTTCAATGTCAATAGGTAAGTTTAATATACGTGTAATAAGCCGTCCGCACACATGACTACTCTTCACTTACGTCGCAGTTCGATATAAATCACAGTACAAATTCATATGCAGCTAATACACTTTTCTCTAATAAACAATGACTTGACTGGCTATCAGGAAATTTAAAGAGCACCACAAAATGTCTTTCAATTATACCGCTATAAAAATCAGTATTCACCGCACGCTATTATAATTACAAATCGTTGGATAATTATTGGCAAACAAATAAAATCATTTACAGACCATTACAAAGTCATTTTTCGAGTGGATATTCCACAAAACATAAGTTCTCAGAATCTTACGAAAACATGCCTGGAGGCACATTCCCAATCAGTTAAAAGACTCTAGCGTTGTGGAGTGAAATGGTAAATGCATCCACTTCTCAGAAAAAGTCCAAATCATGACAACAAAGGGAAAATTTTCATCTGAAGGTCTTTGTTCGATTCACGCATTTTTCTCTGTTGATCTCGTTAAAATCGCTGGTGCTCCATGCAACAACGCTGTCGGATCGGAAAATGAGCGCCTTGGAGTGGCTGGATAACAAGCCTTCCCAAAATCCGAAATATTATCAATATTAAAGTACGTTTGGTACAAATAAGTAATGTTGTGCCAGATAAGTAATGAAAGCATCGATAGCGGCAACAATGGAGAACGGCAAAGTCCAGTACACACTATATGCGAAGTCATAAATGTCATTTTAAATTGAATTCATTATACTTTGAGAATATCTTACACCAAAGGTATAGTGAATTCAGTATTAAACAATATTTATACTTTGTTTTTACGAATATAGAAAAAGTCACGCGTACATAACAAAAGGTCATTTATGTACGTATGTGTGTATGTAAGTATGTATATAATACATATATACATGTGTGTACATATACCTGTTTGTATGTATGTATGTATATGTATATGTGTATATGTATGTATATGTATATATATATATATATATATATATATATATATATATATATATATATATATATATACATATATCTATATACTCATACTCGTGAGAAAAATAGTAATGTACCCCTTACACTAGGAAATAACACTACAATATCACAACAAAACAAATGAAGTGAACAAAAACAAATGGCATAAAAAACATCTTTGGAAAAATATATCGTATCTTAAAACAAAACAAAAAATAAACCCTCAGACCATCAAACGTAAATTATTAGTCCTATAATACAGCTTCTAAAAGTCTAGCTAAAATTCGCAAAATAAAATATTCATTTTGAAGAATGATCCAAAACTCACTCACTGCATTTGACCTGTAGCGTGATCCATTTAAGAAAAGAGGCCTAATTTCAAAACAACATCGAATGTCTCTAAAAATGGCCGACATAAGAAAGAGGGGGCACAAAAAAAAATCTAAAATATACGACAGGTCATACAAAACAAGAAAAGAAAACAGGTTATAATAAATAAGCACTCAGACCTGAAAATATTCAAAGCAGGTGAATAAACGTTAAGGGACCGTAGTTTCAGTCTGTGGCAAAACAAAAATAAATAAATTTAAAAAAATGGCTGTTGTATAGGCCAGAGAGCCTATGCAACACCAAAAGTAATAAATGAAACGCTAGCAAAATGTTAGAAGTATTGCCCAAAAATATATGTAAAAAAATACTCTGAAGCGGGAAGCAGGCAAATATTACATTATCATTACGTATATTCGCAACAACGCTGAATTTGCAAAACTCCTGCACAATTTCATAATACCTATTATAGTGGAAAGAGCAAGGTAATTCCGGCACGATCTCTCTCTCTCTCTCTCTCTCTCTCTCTCTCTCTCTTCATATGATGCCCTACACCTGGTGGTTCCTCCACATCCTCTTTAACCAATTAACTCTTCTCTAATTCCATAATCCTTTACCTCCACTGCGGAGTATGGACGACGCCAATGAAGACAGCCTTTGTTATCTTCAAAACTTGTTCCAAACGTTTTTTTTTTTTTTTAAGCCTTTTCATAAAGAAAATTTCTAGCATTTTTTTTCTTCGTATTTTTCTAAATTACTTTACCGTCGTTGACCTTCTTGCTTTAATGTTAGTTCAAGAGGCAAATAAATCATAACTCCCACAATTTCTATTTTATTATCTGTTCAGATTTTTCACTAATTTCCCTCTCAAATTCTCTCTCTCTCTCTCTCTCTCTCTCTCTCTCTCTCTCTCTCTCTCTCAAGTGCTCATTTCCTTTACCGCTCCTACCTTTCATACCTCTATTTCCTTTCGCTTATTGCGGTTTATATTTATCCACCGGAATATCTAGTAGTTCCTTGCTGGAATACCTGGCCAACTCAGCTTTAAGTCATTCAGTCGACGTTTTATTAAATCCGTCAAGTGAAAAGGCACCGTTCAGTGGTTCAAAGTTATATTTTTTTTATGCCAAATTCCTCTCTCTCTCTCTCTCTCTCTCTCTCTCTCTCTCTCTCTCTCACAACACCCTCTAACGAGTTCATTGAAGCATTTTACCATCATAACTGTTCCACAACGTGCAACCCACTGCAAAGGTAATTGAATTTGTCCTTCAATTTACTCAACATTTTGAGACACAGTTTGCTTTTTATTTCTGCTGCACTACCAATCTAGCAAAAACAGTGCCATCAAAACTGTCTAAATATGGTTCTTCGCTTGGGGCGTGTTTGTGCTTGTGTATATAATTTTTACATATATCCGAGGTAGGGCGAATTGGATATTAAAGGACATTTGACGCCTAATGCTTATTTATATATATTTACACACACATATATACTGTGTGTGTATATGTATATATATATATATATATATATATATATATATATTATATATATATATATATATATATATATATACTGTATATATACACACACATATCCACATGCACGTAAAAATTTTTGTCACCTGTACACACGAATGTCTTTTAATATCGAATTCACTATGCCTTGGTAATAACTTGAACCCAAGGGGAATTATAATTGGTAAGTGCTTCGTCCTCGGCAGGATTCGAATCATTGCCTGGTTTAGAAACGACAGATAGTGACTAACAGAAAATGCATGTGTATATATACATATAGTATGTGTGTATTATATTAATCTGTATATGATGACATGCATGCTTGGATGCATGCACTATAACATGCACTGTACTGGCCGACGCATAAACATATATCTGTATGTCTATCTATCTCTCTCTCTATCTATCTAACCATCTATCTCTATGTATATATATTATTATATACACAGTGTCTGTTGTAGTGCATGCACCCAAGCATGCTTGTCATCATATGCAGATACTCATCCATTAAATTCATACATCCCTAAAGTAGATAAAATTGGCGAAGTTTTGTTATGCATAACAGAAACCCTCACCCTACATTTTAGTAAAATTCCCTTATTTACCCTTACATCTTTTTTTAAACAACACTAAAAATTCGAATAAAGTATAAATCCATGTTGCAAAAGATAATCATAATCTTGAAGGCACTGGGGAAAACAGGTTTTGCATCAGAAAACTTTCTCTAACGAAGGAAATTGACTTCAATTTTTTTCATGCTCTCTCTTTGGAAGAAATTTCCTCATACAATTTGCTGTGCTTGATAACCATAAGATTGAGAGAGAGAGAGAGAGAGAGAGAGAGAGAGAGAGAGAGAGAGAGAGAGAGAGAGAGAGAGAGAGAGAGAGAGAGGTTGACAGTAGTTGGTAAGGTTACAAAGGAAAGGTTCGCATGGTAAATCCCGGCTTCACTTTTGTTTGCAACGTTGTTGTGGAACAATTCCTGAAGAAATATATATATATATATATATATATGTGTGTGTATGTATGTATGTATATGTATGTATATATAT
Organism: Macrobrachium rosenbergii; assembly: GCF_040412425.1. Classification (NCBI taxonomy): domain Eukaryota; kingdom Metazoa; phylum Arthropoda; class Malacostraca; order Decapoda; family Palaemonidae; genus Macrobrachium; species Macrobrachium rosenbergii. The sequence goes on from NC_089765.1 coordinate 4,374,946, forward strand.
ATACATACATACATACATATACATATATATATATATATATATATATATATATATATATATATATATATATAGGTGCGTGTGTGTGCAGGTGGAACCAAAGCAATAGTCACTGTCACATTAATCTTTTACCTCCCAAATCATTTTTGTATCCACTCTGCAGAAACCTTTTAAAACATCAGCTATTCTATTGGCATATACTACAAACAGATAGATCATCAGCAGCGCATCGAACCCTCATGCATACACTCCACTATTCCCATCTCATTTTACACGCACTTTCTCTATTCGTGGATATTAAATCCCTTCATTCATGCTATCCTTTGCGCGTCTCCTGTCCAGCCTTATCTATGTCACCATCTCCACCTTTGTCTCACATTTCGAAAATTATGTTAGCTCATCAACTGCCTCTTCCCCTCCATGACCGCACCATCTCAAAACACTCCCAAGCATCTTTTCTCCTAAACTAACCTTGTCTACCACTTCTTACTCCTGGGAAGGAAGAGGAGTGAAAGTGTATGGCGCAGCTGGAGATGAAATCCTAGGGAAAGGAGGCCGCTTTTAGTGTCGAGGGCGAGGAGACACTGAAAAAGTATATAAACGTGTCACTCGGAGGATTGTATGGGGAAGATTGAATGTGACACGGCAAAAGTTGCGGTAGTAAGTGGATTTCGTCCAGGACTGGGAAAGAATGAGAATATAGGAGAGAGTTTCTAGGGGCGTCTGAACAGGGGTCTGACAAGGATTAAAGGAGAGAGCAATGTGTATACAGTGTATATGTGTATGTGTATGTATATATATATATATATATATATATATATATATATATATATATATATATATAGAGAGAGAGAGAGAGAGAGAGAGAGAGAGAGAGAGAGAGAGAGAGAGAGAGAGAGAGAGAGAAGATAGATTAAAGTGAGAGAAATGTATATATATATATATATATATATATATATATATATATATATATATATATATATATATATATATATATATATATATAGAGAGAAGAGAGAGAGAGAGAGAGAGAGAGAGAGAGAGAGAGAGAGAGAGAGAGAGAGAGGATTCACCTTAATAACAAATGCTGTGGAAATTTCCAGCACAGAAGTTCATCCTTGACTCAGTAGTCGAATGATGAAGTGGAATCAGCAAAGCACATCTTTCCAACTCTGAGGCTTCCTCGTTACGTTTTGCTATAACGTGCGTATTTTTCACCTAATCTGCAACCATTTCTTTACTATCGTGAGCTGAATTAGCCTGACCAATCAGTTACATCCGAGTTTCATAACACTGTTTAAGTGCTATTAAAACGTCCCGCATATAAACACTGTCGGGAGACGCGGCGAAATGCCATCGTAATTTGCGTTTATAATTACACGGTTCAATTAACTCGAGACCGGCTAAGTTTTTATTAGTCATTTCACACCACCTCTCAGCCACTTCATTATTTGTTTATTAGAATTTCAATGACCAGCCTGCCAAGTTACTATCCCAGGGCGGTCGTTTCTTCCCTTATCGCGAAGCCCAGTAGACAAGTAGAGGCCTCGTAAATCTTCTCTCTATGGATTTTACGACAGAGCAGCGCTCCATGTTTATATCGTATCAGCAAATTTGAGTCCACGCTATTTTTCTTAATTGCCCTCATACTTTAAGAAGTTAAGGCAACAGCGGAAATGGGGAGCAGGTGCCAGATCTCCCAACTGCTGTAGAGGTGGTTCGGCAGCATCTAGGTGTCTTTATCAATTTCTCAGAAGATTAAAGGGTTTCACTTGGGTGACACTGAGAGGGCAAGAATAAAAAATCACGACAAAAACTGACGCAAACAAAACCAAGATTATCTCATCCTCCGATACTGGAGACCCTTCTTTAACCGTCCCACTTATTTTGTTTATTACCTTCAGTTCCTTATTGGACGGTTGGGTATCGTTCTCAGCTGGCACTCTGCTGGCCCCGCGTACGATTCTCCGACCGGCCAATGAAGAAGTAGAGGAATTTATTTCTGGTGATAGAAGTTCATTTCTCGCTTCACTAGGTTCGGATTCCACAATAAACTGTAGGTCCCGTTGCTAGGTAACCAATTGGTTCTTAGCCACGTAAAATAAATCTAATCCTTTGGGCCAGCCCTAGGAGAACTGTTAATCAGCTCAGTGGTCTGGTTAAACTAAGGTATACTTTACTTACCTTTTGTTCGACGTAGTTCGCGTAACGATAAAAAAGGGAAAATCAAAATAGTGTTTGACACAAACATAACCGAAATGTAAATAAGATCTAGAATTTAAAAAAAGGTGGCGAAAAATGAACATCTATGGACATGCAAAAAGAAGAAATTAAAACGTAAATGTGGAAACGATAAAAATGTTAGGGTAATAGCAAACGGACACCAGAACAGATCCAAAAAAGTTTATACCGTGCGTGAACGACAAAACGGGTGATTAATAGGACTTCGGCCATAGCGTACATAACTTAATCAAAACATGTCTTTCAAACGTTTTTACCCGTTCAAACGTTTTTACTCGTTGACTATACTGTCACTAAATTTGGGAACACCTTACGCAAATTTACTTTAATCCTAAATGAAATCCCTGTTATATTATATGGATGGACATGATAAGTTGAATCTTTTTTTTCGCCTTCATCTTATAAAGAAAATGTTGTCTGTCACACGAACAAACAAAAGATGAAACAGAAGGAACGCATACGTACCCACGTCATGACGACACCTTAACAGGCAGGTAGGATGGCTAGAAGTCTGCTCAAGTTACGCGAATGGATGAACTTACAAAGAAGACTGCTTGGCGCAACTACACTGTAGTGAGTTTGACCTTAATCGTTAACAGAATATTTTCTTTGACATGATGCCCGTTTTATGGAAAGTTCACTTAACCTTTCCCATCTCATGATATCCCTGTTTACAAAATGCTCATTTTATGAGATAACTTACGATTGATCGAATACAGAATTTAGGCCAAAGGCCAAGCACTGGGACCTATGAGGTCATTCAGCGCTGAAACGGAAACTGACACTAAAAGGTTACAAGGGTGTAACAGGAGGAAAACCTCGCAGTTGTACTATGAATCAATTGTTAGGAGAGGGTGGAAAGTAAGATGGAGGAAAGAGAATATGAAAGGAGGTACAGTAAAAGGAAAGAAAGGGGTTGCAGCTAGGGGCCAAAGGCACGCTCCCAAGAACTTTAAAGTAATGCCTACAGTGCACCGCATGAGGTGCACTGACGGCACTACCGCCCTACGCGGGAGATAACTTATGAGAAGCCCACCAAAACGACCATGAAGTAACTAAATTGGCGTTCCTTCATTTGCAGAATACATCAAGATCACTCGATAAAACTACACGTTGTCTTCCTTACATTTGGCAATACAGACATGTATGTTTTCTGCTTCAACGAGACGCCAATCTCACTCTTCATACATTCGAAGTTGGCAAGGCAACTTGACAACACTTTACACTAACGTTATGAAACTCATTTCTGCGAATCAGCAAAAGAAAATTTATAGCTTGAACACACTCCACTCGCACGGGCATCTCTCTCTCTCTCTCTCTCTCTCTCTCTCTCTCTCTCTCTCTCTCTCTCTCTCTCTCTCTCTCCTTGCTCACAAGAGGACAATTCAGTAATTAAAGGCAAACACTGACTTGGTATTTTCTCACTTAGCCTGGCAGAGGCATTCCGAAACAGCCGCTTGAGGCTGTCTTATCAAGAAAACTTTGAGAAAGTTGAAATTGTTAAGAGATGTCAGATTATGGCCTGAGGGAGGGAGGAAAGTAGGGAATAATAGGGAGGGAGAGGGAGGGAGAGGAGGAAAGTAGGGGGTGAGAGGGAGAGATGAACGAAAAGAAGCGCTGGAGAATCTTGCACATCATATTACTGCCTTATGAGTCACGAGCAACCTGGCAAAGCCTTCAATATTTAAATCTCAGAGAGAGAGAGAGAGAGAGAGAGAGAGAGAGAGAGAGAGAGAGAGCGTTCCAGTGCCAGATAAACTCACACTGGATTTCCTTTTAGGTAAATTTGCAAATTTGGAGTTGAAATCTACGCGGTCGTATAAAAATATACTTCATTTAAACGTGATCTAGTTAATTGTTGGTGTATTTGATAAATAAATTCTCAATCCCAGATCTAAAAGAATATGCAGAATACTTAGTAGATTGCTTTCCTTTTATCAAAATCTAGACATAACCCAAACATCTTCTAAGGCAACATCTCTTCTACGAGTAATGCACTGTGCCATGAGACAATTCCGAAACTGATAAAAAATTAAATAAAAAATGTACCTTAGCGGCGTCAAAGGAACCAACATACATCGAGGAACTAGGAAAAGGCATGTGCGACATTGTCTAAAACCGGCAGTCTGTCAAGCAACATTAAGACCTCTTATAATCGCCTAAATTTACGTAGAGGACCGAAAGTAGGTCATACAGCCACGAAAATATGAGCTGTATATGAGTTAGCGACGAAACTTGAGTACATTCTGATGAAGATCTTATAAAGGATTCAAAATCCCCCTGTCTGGCAGCCTGATTTTATAGTCCTGCTTTCTGTGCCAACAACTTAAGAGCAGGAAGGCTCGAGCCCTGAACTGATAAGGAGGGCTCTCGGAATTTGATTCATTTTTATACCTAAAAATGCACCGTTTGAAGCAAGCAAAACCACCATTCACTATGGCTTTACGGCCTCGACACGTTGCTGTGCTGGCAAGAACTAATCATTTGGAGAGAGATATTATCAACATAAATAGCACAAGTAATAGAAGTTTAACTTCCGCAGAAAGAGGCCGTTTGCTGCGAGGTGAGGGAAGTTTCTGCTGTTGCTGCTGCTGTTGAGATGATGTTTCACGTAAATAAACGAAAATTCTCCTGCATTTTTATGTTAATCTTTCTTCTTTTTAATCATAAATATAGTTTATAATGTTGAATAAGAGATGCTCGCATCTCACGTGACGAAGAGCAAAAGTACAACCCTCGATGTGTTCTTGGATGTACTAACTGACAAGTCAACCTGCCCCAATCAGATCATTTCAGAGATACCTTAAGACTAATATCCTCTAATATTGTAGGGACAGACACATTTACATGAACACAGCCACCGCATCTCAACAGTTCACCTACAGCAGCGGTCTTTTCATGAGTTCAGCAAGTCCTCCAGTGTTCAAAAACATTGATTTTTTGACGCTTGTAATCTTTTCCCAAAATTAAAAACAATAGTGATCTGAAATCGCATAATTACTTGTTAAAATTATCCTGACAATTGCGAATGTGTTAATTCATCATTAACTAAAGTAACCTGACTGCTACAGAGAACCTCAAAGTTACCACAATTTACGAGAGAGAGAGAGAGAGAGAGAGAGAGAGAGAGAGAGAGAGAGAGAGAGAGAGAGAGAGAGAGAGAGAGAGAGGTTAATGTAAAAATATAAAACTGATAATTCATCGCCAAAATTCTACACGACCGTTTACAGCAACCATTAGCCCAGAAATATGGCAATGAGTTGTCAACAAATCATTTATTTTTCGGCCAATATATCTCGCGTGCAAGCGCGCACATCTCTCGCTTGCACGAGATAGGCAATAAATAATCTCGGCCCGTGATCATTTAGTCGTCCGACTGCCACAGTGTAATATGACTCAGGTTGATTTACGAACGCAATTCATCACGTTTGCAAAGTGCCTCCGTTCGTTACGGAGCGTACTACATGTAATGCCCGGGTCACGATTCCTTGTATACCGCTAATAATAGCCGGATACAAAAGGGATACAGGCGATTGCAGACTGAAATATGTCCTTTGGGTCTGTTACTTCTTCGTCGTCGCCTTCATTTTTATTTTATTTTTTTTATCGCCTGATTTTACAGTTATTATCATTGATTTATGGTTTCATTGCTCAAATTTTTACTGGTTTCCTTTTATCGATTGATGACACAG
>NC_089765.1:4385875-4393375 GCF_040412425.1 Macrobrachium rosenbergii
AAACATCAATTCGTAATCCTTTGACCTTCATATTCCAAAGGAATAGTGAACAACGTTACGAACGATCAGCCTCACAAACAGCTTGTTTGATAGCAAATATATATACATATATATATATATATATATATATATATATATATATATATATATATATATATATATATAAAAGTAAACTTTCCTTCTTGGCATTGTTTTGTTTATATTTCTTCTTACTGTTCCATATTTTTGTGATTCAGTTATACATATATATAGTATATATATGGGTTATATATATATATATATATATATATATATATATATATATATATTTATATATATATATATATATATATATATATATATATATATACACATCTATTATAATAAAGAGTAGTCTCCACACATATCTCCTCTAATAAGTCTCTGATGCAACGCAAATCATAATTCAATTCCAATAATTCATAACATCCTAGAGACATCACCCAAAGTTAACATCAGCCATCAAAGTGAGTACGAATCAAAACGCAGAGTTTCGTAAAAAAATATAAAAGGTTTCCGTTCACTTCACTGATTTGGGAAAAGGCAACATGCGGCTCATGTGGACCGACATAGTTTCCCATTATGTTGTAAGAATGGATGCAGATATAAATAAATAATAAATGAAGATTTCTAATCCTTCAGGGCAGTGAAAATATTCAACTCTAATGCTTTGGGCATGGCCATTCTAAGCGCACATTTCCTGGATTCCTGATTAGCATTCATTACGAGTCTAAAACAATAACCTCGAATATTTCAAATGAAATCTCGTCCTTTAATAAATGAAAAATAAATAAAAATTCAATATATTAGTGACCTCATTTAAACTGGATGGTATCTAGCGGAGATATTTATTCAGGAAAAGTTACAAGCTTTCCAGGACTAAAAATTCTCATCTGTTAGTCCTGGAAAGTTTAACTCTTCCTGAATAACATTGTCTCATACCATCCAGTTTAAATGAGGTCTTGTTATTATTTGTAATTTATGCACAGACAATAGTAAGTGATAAAGTTTGTATATATATATATATATATATATATATATATATATATATATATATATATATATATATATATATATATATATAATATATATATATATATATATAATATATATGATAGATATAGAGGTATATATATATATATATATATATATATATATTATATATATATATATGCAAAACAAAACAAACACACACACATATATATAATAAAATAAATAGATATTCAGAAAGTTAAATGACCATCATACATGCATACATACATACACACTACCACACACACACGTACACGTACACGCACAAATTTCCAAGGCCAAGTCACATCCGAGAAGACGAAATCTGTCGACTGATAGAAATAGCCCATCCCTAACTCCGAACTGTGGGGAGAGGGGGAGCGGCCCCATCACCCTGAAACCATTTACAGCGCTGGCTGTAGTATACATATTAAGTGTGACAATAGGGCGGGTGTCACTGCTGTTTACTGCATGACCTATTGCGGGAAGCTCTTCATGAGAGCCAATAATAGCAGCCGGGAGTGGTGCATGACACACACACAGCCCGACCTAATCACGGCTACCCACTCCTCTCTTCCCCCTCCTTTCCACCTCCCGTCCTGCTCCCTCCCATCCGCTATTCACCCCCATCCCCCCATTCCTGTAAGCTCGTCTCTCCTTGTCTTATTGGTGTATTCTCTCTCTCTCTCTCTCTCTCTCTCTCTCTCTCTCTCTCTCTCGTATGGTTGAGGTCATTGCGGCTATATGAAAAAAAAAAATAATATTCAACATCTGTTCTCATTCATATGGGTCAAGTCCCCAAGCCCATTAGCTTACTAATTAATCAGTCCTACACAGATCAGGAAGTCCACATGTGAAAAAATTCAGTGAAGACAAGTGAAGTAATAAGCGGATAAAAATAAACAACAAGTGCATGAAGACAAAATGAAAAACAGATAAACAGTAGTTAAGAAACAGGAGGCTAATTAAGGCACCTAAAGGCTTAATTACAATTTTCCCTAAACTTACGACCTTCAAAAGCCAAAAGACTTGGCATCATTGTTCCCCAGTTTGCAATCAAGGCAATAAAAGACCTCAGGCGCTGGCCATTGTGACAAAATAGAGCCTCGTCAGAATACGGTGGATGCCGAGGCTCTGTAAAATGAGTGATGGAGCACCCAGAAGTTAAGAGCACTAGAAGTGAGAGCGCAAATCTTCTATTTAAACATAACTTCTGAAATGCGATCAAGTGAGATATCCTTGGACGATGGTTTAAATCACGCCAACCACTGTGGGGAGGGGAAGGGTTTCTTCTGAAAAATTTGGGCTGAAGGTAAATATCCAATTTTGGATGCAACTAAATAAAACAGTATTCCAGCATTTGCTAAACAAGAGAACTAGGGTAACAACATCTCTATTTATACTAAGTTTCTCCGAATATTATTACTTTCTGCCAGAATTACTTCAAACTGTATGTACATATATCTATGTATAGCGCCCAACTATTTTTCATTAAATCTCTCTCTCTCTCTCTCTCTCTCTCTCTCTCTCTCTCTCTCTCTCTCCAATATATATATATATATACACATATATATAATGTGTATGTACAGACACACACACATGTGTATATATATATATAATATATAATATATATATATATATATATATATATATATATATATATATATATATATATATATACATATATATATATATATATATATATATATATATATATATATTATATATATATATTTGTTGGCACGCTTGACACAGACGCCAATGCTGCCAGATGAATCCCACCTGAGCCTCCGGGTGCCGGGAATGTAGCAACAATTAGAATACTTCGACGACGTCCTAACAGACTGCTGCTAATTAGCTGATTGAATTTTTCGTTCTCCGACAAGGGTTTTCACGATGTTTATAGTTTTACCTTTTAACTACTGGTTTGGCATTCAAAACAATCACACCTCAGCAGGTGCTTGGCTTTAGTTTTATGGCAGCAGAACACACTTTCGCACTGCAATACCTTTTTATTTTTTCTAGTTCGATGAAGTTACTAGCTGTAATATATATATATAATATATATATATATATATATATATATATATATATATATATATATATATATATATATATATATTATATATATATATATATATTGACACGTTTTCTTGCTAATTTTCCCATACCATCAGACATGAATATCTATTTGGTAAGTTCAACAGAAAGCTAAATATATATACATACAAACATCTTCAGAAAAAATATATTGTATAAAACGACACTTTTTTTACTTTACAAATTAAAATTTTTTCTGATTATCTTAAATTCTGACGTCATCCTCAAAAAAAGCATCTATTATTCACCTGATATCAGCACGTGTCAATCAACTGCATATATTTCTTACTCACGTTTGGTCATTATATGCATCAAGTGACAGTGATTAAAAAATGAAAGGGCGAAAGATGCAGATGCACAATGTTCACATAAACAAAAGTGTTCACCTCGCAGAATCAATACCCTAACATCTTATAAGGAACACACGAATATTTTTCATAAGCTGATGCAGAGAAAGGGAGAGCATTTCTTCCTTATTTCTTCCTTATTTTCTCTGACTAGAAATTTGGGTTCGTGGGAGGTATACCAAGTCCTGACACCGAACTACGCGCTGAAATTCCTCCTCCAAATCAGATAACGAGTCCTGCATGATTGCTGATACCTTTATCTGAGCCATATCGTAAACAGGTTTTCGTCGCAACCCGCGGCGTCAATATCATCCATCTCAGGGAGGTTGATCATCGTTAATTAGACAAGAGAAAAAACGAAAAAAATGGCTCATTCTATCCTTATCTAGGTATGCCAGTATCAAATTTATACGTTTAAGAGTGCTCGGCGTTGCAGCATGGAATGGAATGGAATGGAATATAGAGTTTATGCCTGGAAAGGAAATTGAGAGTAGGTAAGTTTGAAAGGTGAAACATGAGGAAAACCTCCCAGTTGCTCTAGGAAACAATTGTAAGGAGAGGGTGAACAGCAGGATGGAAGAAAGATAATATGAATGGAGGTAGAGTAAAAGGAATGAAAGGGGTTGCAGCTATGGGCAGAAGGGCCGCTGCAAAGAACTTTAGTAATGCCTACAGTGCACCCCGTGAGGTGCACTGACGGCGTTGCAGCAAGGAGTCTCTCCTGTCTACGGTGAGAATGTCAGGTGATCTTTTTCACTGACAAATGGAGTGGGTAAGAGGGAGCATTCACTTCGACAGATTAGATGCTGACTGTACTTTTGACTGCTGTCACAAAACGAAAGATGGACAAAATCGAAGGTAAATAAGCATATACAGATATTTGTTTAACTCATTTTCTACAAATACTGGGAATCCTTTCGGAGATTACAAGCATGAATTTCATAAATCCGTATTTAAAATTCTGTAAACTTACTTCGAAAACCAGCAAGAAGTCAACTGCATATTACATGAAGCATCCTATATCAACATAAGTGGCCTTCTTCCTCAACTTTAAATATGCCACAGACACGAAATCTTCACCGTTTTCAGCAATTCTGGAAAAACTGAAATTATTAAGGTTATCCTAATTCTCAGAAAAACCAAGTTCACTCATCGTCTCGCACCTGAAAAAAGGAATTTCATTGACCAAATCACTGTCTTAGGCAATAAGGGCTAAGCAGTTATCAGAAAATGCTGGAAGAGACAACTAATAGGACATCAAGAAACCTAACAGAAAAAAAAGTACATTATGGCCATGCCTACATTCGTTAAATTTTTCGTTCATTTTTGAACTTTTCAGAAATTTCGTGTCAGTTGCAAAGAAACACTAAACTCTGTTCGAATTTCGTTAAAATAATGATCAAATTTTTCGAAAAGTATAAATTTTATAAAAAGATTCGATTACGTTTCCGCAAAAAAATATATTTTTTAATATTTCCGCTAATTTTTTCTTCAATGAACAATTATTAACGTAGTTTCTTAATTATGTGTAGGGTTCCCTTGCAGTAAGTTCAGGCACTTCTTAGTAAGTGTCCTGGCTTTTGTAAGAGACATTTCAGTTGCTTCTTGAAGCACTATAAATGTAAACCGTCCAGATTACAAAAGGCGGATTTGCAAATGTTTGACCTTAGTTGCGTCATTTCCAAGTTCTGCATTTCCTCACACGACAATTTCCCCAGTGTTACAATACCTCATGATTTGGGTGTTTTCTTTTCCTTCCCCTGATCAACCAGAATGAAATATAAATAGACTGTATGCAAGAAATACGAAATATCAGAGAATAAACAACTCGGGTTGTCATCAACAATCATCCTCGTGGCAATAATCACCAATATATAAATAACTAATAAAATTATTTCCCAGTCGTTGACTTTTCGTGTTATCAGTTGCTGTCTGCGAATGGACATTAAAAACTGACTCTATACTGACTATGAATCACCTATAGCAAGATGAATGCCGCATATAACATCTGTACACGATACTTTGCCTGATTTTCTAGTAGAAGGCAAGACTTCTGATTTGAGCTGAACTACGTGACCGCATTCGCCTATTCCTACTAACCGTACTTTAGGAAGCAGGTCATCCACCAAACACGTCTTATAAGCAAATTTATTTAATCTACTTACAAAATGCAATAGACCGTCCATTAAAAATGATGTAAGGTTTGAACACAGGCCAACGCATCCTGGTACTAATAATACTTCCGCTATTTCTACTGTCATTCTACCAGGCCCTATGGCAAAACTCTTCGGTATTTCTCCTCTTCGACAACACATGAAAGTTCTGAAGACGCCCCTTCCAACACATTTCAGTTCCAACACAGATTATCATTCTTACGCAGTCCCACTCAGACACGAAACTATGCAAAAACTGAACATAAGGAGGGGCAGTTTCTAACCACCGCGAGTCTTCTAAGTCGATCGTAAAGCACGCCCAAAATAAAAAGGACAAATGCAGCACATCAGACCCTTCCATCAGCTCCAAGCTCGAGATGAACATGTTTAAAAATCCCCAACGCATAGCCATCACTCAGTACCCACCTAACCCCATTATGTGGGCATTGCAGCCCATCAGCCAAGACATGCTCTCATTACCCAGCCTCATTCTGACTCATCGCCGTCATAAACATTCCCATAAGTTACGTCAAATAATCTTTTAAGGAGACATCGCCTTCATCCGTCTCTCTCTCTCTCTCTCTCTCTCTCTCTCTCTGTGTGTGTGTGTGTGTGTGTGTGTGTTTAATGGAGTAGAGGAATATCTACCTGTGTTTTAATGGAGCAGAGGAAAACAATGAACTGTGGGAAGGAAAAGAAAAGGTGTGTATTTCACTCACTGTGGGGAGGGGACGATATGGTAAAGATCCCATTTGTTAGGAAATTAGAAAGCAAGTTTATTTCATTATGGGAAGGAAGAAAATCGGACAGGACTAAATAGGAGAGGAAAGGAATGGCGGAGGCCTCTTTTCATTAAGTTATGAGTAAGGAAAGGAAGCTCCCAATTATTACAGGACTGAAGGAGGACGGTATATCGTCCATTCACTACGGGACACAGTAGGGATGGTATGTTCTCTAGTTTATGATGCGATGAGAAGGAAAAGTGATATGCCCCATTCATTCTGGGAAAGGAAGGTAAAGCTATATTCGTCTTTCATCGGGGACGGGGAGTGAAGTTGCTGGCTGCCCATCTAGTACACAGTGCTTAAAAGTGCCCTGCGGCCCTCTCTGCCCCACTCCACCTCTGCATTATGTAGATCCTACGCCCCCTACCCCTGAAATTTTGCCAACGAGAAACTATATTTGATTTTTGGCATGTTTGAGATAATGAATTACAAACATAAAGCAGTGATAATGCGCTGGCAATTTTGCAATTAACATCACAAAAAACATAACAGGCACCATCTGGCAGCCCTGCCTGAGGCCCCCTTGGAAGCTTCTGGCGCCCCCCCAGTTTAAGAATCACTGATCTAGTATAACGAACTGTGATCGGAGGAGTACTCCCACCCGCCGTGACACGACGGGAGGGGAATGCTTACTGTACGACACCTTTCATTATGGGATGGAAAAAGAATGGGATGTCTCCCTTCTGCTGTGATAAGTAAATCACGGAATTGAGGCGCCAGATGAAAGCAACCTCCCCTGTCGTCACTTACGCCCTTGTTTGTGGGAGACCTCAAGGGAAACAGTCACACTTGGGTTTGATCTCAAATAAATATGAAGGTCAATTAATCCAAAGAGGCTTTATGTTCGTTATACTGGCATCTATCTCTTGGTGTCATGAGGCGATAGCATTTCGAGTTCCGAGGTTAAAAGTGGGAAAATATATTATGCTCACACTGTAGTGGATTTAAGCCTGCTTATAAAAGCAATTGAAAGCGTGATTGCATTTAATTCATATTCGTTTTTTTTTTCTGTGAAGTTTCATGGATTAAATGTCTGAATATGAAGAACTGATATTACAGTGAGATGCACACTAACGGGTTCGTGAA